>NC_064645.1:580650721-580953751 GCF_023864345.2 Schistocerca serialis cubense | reverse complement strand
AACGTGCTGATATGAGGAAAGTTTCCAACCGAATTCTCGCACACAAACAGCAGTTGACCGGCGTTGCCTGGTGAAACGTTGTTGTGATGCCTCGTGTATGGAGGACAAAAGCGTACCATCACGTTTCCGACTGATAATGGTCGGATTGCACCCTATCGAAATTGCGGTTTATCGTATCGCGACATTGCTGCTCGCGTTGGTCAAGATCCAATGCCTGTTAGCAGAATATGGAATCAGTGGTTTCAGGAGAGTAAGACGGAACGCCGTGCTGGATCCCAACGGCCTCGTATCACTAGCAGTCGAGATGACAGGCATCGTATCCGCATGGCTGGAACGGATCGTGCAGCCACGTCTCGATCCCTGAGTCAACAGATGGGGACGTTTGCAAGGCAACAACCATCTGCACGAGCAGTTCGACTACGTTTACAAAAGCATGGACTATCAGCTCGGGGACCATGGCTGCGGTTACCCTTGACGCTGCATCACAGACAGGAGCGCCTGCGATGGTGTACTCAACGTCGAACCTGGTTGCACGAATGGCAAAACGCCATTTTTTCGGGTGAATCCAGGTTCTGTTACAGCATCATCTCGGTCGCATCCGTGTTTGGCGACATCACGGTGAACGCACATTGGATGCGTGTATTCGTCATCGCCACACAGGTGTATCACTCGGCGTGATGGTATGGGGTGGTTACACGTCTCGGTCACATCATGTTCGCATTGACGGCACTTTGAACACTGGATGATACATTTCAGATGTGTTACGACCCGTGGCTCTACCATTCATTCGATCCCTGCGAAACCCTACATTTCAGCAGGATAACGCACGACCGCATGTTGCAGGTCCTGTACGGGCCTTTCTGGATACAGAAAATGTTCGACTGCTGCCCTGGCCAGCACATTCTCCAGATCTCTCACCAATTGAAAACGTCTGGTCAATGGTGGGCGAGCAACTGGCTCGTCACAAAACGCCAGTCACTACTCTTGATGAACTGTGGTATCGTGTTGAAGCTGCATGGGCAGCTGTACCTGCACACGCCATCCAAGCTCTGTTTGACTCAGTGCCCAGGCGTATCGAGGCCATTATTACGGCCTGAGGTGGTTGTTCTGGGTACTGATTTCTCAGGATCTATGTACCCAAATTGCGCCAAAATGTAATCACATGTCAGGTCTAGTATAATATATTTGTCCAATGAATACCTGTTTATCATCTGCATTTCTTCTTGGTGTAGAAATTTTAATGGCCAGTAGTGTATTTATCTCCCTTGGTCTTGCAAACAGCGCCGGCCCACCAAAGGTTGTCGAAACTATGTATTTGTCGTGTATTGACTACGTAATTTTTACGGACCTGTTTACTGTATGGTCGATGGATTTGTGTAGTCGAAACCAAACTGATGTGGGCTAAGGCCGAATAGCTGCCGGTGCGACTGTTACTTTTTGATCAGCCTACAGTTGAGAGTGAGAGCAGTGCTCACGGCAGATGGGTGAGGTGGGCCTACGGAGCAACCTGTGTGCTGGCTGCTGCGCGCCGTCAATTTTTTACGCGCGATGCAGCGCTACCACGACCGCCATCGCACGCGGCGCTGCCGCTGGCCGGCGCGCGCTGAGCTCACTAATTACGGGGGCACGGCGGCGGCGGCGGAGGCGGCCACCCGAGCAGCGCCGACCCGAGCCGAAGCGGGCCGAACGGCCGGGACCGCGGCGCTGCGGGTAATTTGGGTCGGCCGGCTGCCGGCTGCTAGCGGCTGGCGGCGGGAGCGTTGTTATTCCGGACGCGGCGCTGCCTCTGCCTCCGCCAGCGCCCGCTGCGACGCCCCCGCCGCCCCCGCCTGCATGACTAATTAACGAGGTGCTCGCCGGACGCCGTCGGTGCCGCCAGTGGCGCCGCGCCGCGCCTCGCCGGTCGCCGCCTGCGTGCGGGAGGGACGGCGGGCGGGGGCGGTAGGGGTGGGGGTGACTGCGACCGACCGAGAGACGGAGCGGCAGCCGCCGGCTACAGGCTGGCATCTGCTCTGCTGTGCTGCGGTGTCCTGGCGCTTCTGGCTCGTGTCCCAGAGCGAGCGATCAGTAAACGTCAGCAGCTCCACTTGCATAAAACAGCTGCAGACGTCTGATAACTTTGCAAATGGGTTAATGTGCTAAATACGAGGACTGTCCCTCTTTTCAGTGTCCAGGCGGTTGCATAATATAACAAAAAAGTTGTTCAAATGACTCTGAACACTATGGGACTTAACTCCTGAGGTCATCAGTCCCCTAGACCTTAGAACTACTTAAACATAACTACGGACAGCACACACATCCATACCCGAGGCAGGATTCGAACTTGCGACCGTAGCGGTCCCGCAATTCCGGACTGTAGTGCCTAGAACCGCTCAGCCACACCAGCCGGCGCATAATCCAACACACAGTGAAAATAAAAAAATGGTGGAAGAGAAATAAATACCGATGTCAGCCGCATGAGGACACTGAAGCGATTAGATGGTGACAATTGCTGGACCGGGACTCGAACCCGTATTTCACACTTTTCAACATCAGGTGTTTCACACTTGGTGAGAGACAATACTGTTGTAATGAACTGAAACTACACTACAGCGTACCGTGGCGTTGGATGACAACAAAAGTATGTAAGTCCAGCAGACACGGACGGAGATCATTCTACAGAAAAATGGGTTGCAAATGGGGAAGTCCGTCGAGATAAGCGACTTTGACAAAGGGAAGATTGTATATACTAAGATGGTATCTGTTCTTTCGGACATGTCCGAAAGAACGGATACCATCTTAGTATATATACAGTTAAGGCTCACCGGCCACTTGACCATATTCTTCTTCTGTGTGAACGCACAAACAGTGCCCGACCTCTTACGGGAATCGGAACGCTCCGCGAGTAATGAATATAAGGGGCGGGGGCAGTACGAATGTAATGCGGGACAATACGTTGAGAATGTGGGTTTCGCAGGAAGCGTGCCAGAGATAAATCCCTGCAGTCGCGCTATGCTCTGTGTCCTCGGTGGCTCAGATGGATAGAGCGTCTGCCATGTAAGCAGGACGTCCCGGGTTCGAGTCCCAGTCGGGGCACACATTTTCGTCTGCCCCCGTTGACGTATGTCGACGCCTGTAAGCAGCTAAAGGTGTTCATTTCTTTGTTAAGGGAAGATTATTATTACGCGAAGCCAGTGAACGAATAACTCGTAAACGGCGAAACTGGTCGAATTTTCACGTGCTACTCTTGCGCGCTCCTACGGAAAGAGGTAGAAGGACAATGAAACTACTACTAGGCGCTAAGCGGTTGGACGTCCACAACTGTTCACAGAACGTGGTTTCGGAGGCTTGTCTGCTCTCTAAAGTAGGATAGATCTCTGCCGAAAGAACACAATGCTGGTGCACGCAAAAGTATTTCGGAGCACACCGTTCATCGTACAATGTAGACCGTAAACTCCGCTGGAGACCGCCCCTACGTGTTCATCTGTTGACACAACGACGTCGTCAGTTACAACTGCAGTGGACACAGTGCCATCGTGATTCTACCCTTGATCAGTGGAAACGTGTCGGCTCTTCGGGTGAACCACATTTTTGCTACGCTAGGTCGATGGTCGTCTCCACAACTGCCGTCATCGAGGTGAATGGCAGCTCGAAACGTGCAGCGCGCTACGGACGCGGGCTGGTGTGAACAGTGTTAGGCTATGTGAGTCACTTTGCCGTGCTTGCATGCGACCTGTGTTAGTAATCGAAGACATGCTGCGAACCACCTGCATCCCTTCATGCTTGATGTCTTCCCCAGATGACGATGTCATCTTTCAGCATTATAACTGCCCGTGTCAAGCCAGAGCTGCGTTACAGTGGTTTGAGGAGTGTTATAGTGAATTCACGTTGATGTATCGGCTATCAAATTCATCTTATGTAAATCCTGTGGAAGCCATCTGGGTCAGTATCGGGCGCCGTCACCGTGTAAGTAAATCAGGTGGACGTTATTTACGCGAATCACATAACCTGTGCATAGACAAAAAAATGGCTCTGAGCACTATGGGACTTAACATCTGTGGTCATCAGTCCCCTAGAAATTAGAACTACTTAAACCTAACTAACATAAGGACATCACACACATCCATGCCCGAGGCAGGATTCGAACCTGCGACCGTAGCAGTCTCGCGGTTCCGGACTGAGCGCCTAGAACTGCTAGACCACCGCGGCTGGCGTAACGCTATCACGCTTACCAAATAACCCTGAGACGAAACGCGCCGCTCTTCTTTGGATCTTCTTAACTCCTCTGTCACCTGACCTGGTACGGATCCCACACTGATGAGCAATACTCAAGTGTAGGTCGAAAGAGTGTTTTGTAAGCCGCATCCTTTGTTGATAGACTACATTTTCTAAGGACTCTCCCAATGAATATCAACCTGGCACCCGCCTTACCAACAATTAATTATATATGATCATTCCACTTCAAATCGTTCCGTACGCATACTCACAGATATTTTACAGAAGTAACTGCTACCAGTGTTTGTTCCGCTATCATATAATAATACAATAGAGGATCCTTTTTTATGTATTCGCAATACATTGCATTTGTCTATGTTAAGGTTCAAATGGCTCTGAGCATTACGGGACTTAACGTCTAAGCTCATCTGTCCCCTAGAACTTGGAACTACTTAAACCTAACTAACCTAAGGACATCACACACATCCATGCCCGAGGCAGGATTCGAACCTGCGACCTTAGCGGTCGCGCGGTTCCAGACTGTAGCGCCTAGAACCCCTCGGCCACCCCGGCCGGCTGTCTATGTTAAGGGTCAGTTGCCACTCCCTGCACCAAGTGCCTATCCGCTTCAGATCTTCCTGCATTTCGCTGCAATTTTTTAGTGCTGCAACTTCTCTGTATGTATATTAGAACAAATAAGCCCTCGGTCACAAATATTGAGTCAAAATTGACCAGGTTTCGACGTTACTATGAGCGTCGTCTTCAGAATTAAGCCAACTGTTCTAAAACATATTAGGTATATAATACATTAATAAAATTAAAGTTTGTACTGACTAAAAGGAGATGCAGTACTTACAAGTCACATTTTGAAAATATCTAAGCCGGAAAGGCGACGTCATGAATAGTTGTAAATAAGACGGCGAGCCGCTAAGGGCTGCTCGTACTTGAGTGAACAAGAGTCTTGTTGCAACCCTTGTTCACTCAAGTATGAGCAGCCCTTAGCGGATCGCCATCTTATTTACAACTATTCATGACGTCGCCTTTCCGGCTTAGATTTTTTTAAATGTGACTTGTAAGTACTGCATCTCTTTCCAGTCAGTACAAACTTTAATTTTACTAATGCATTATTTATCTAATACGTTTTAGAACAGTTAGTTTAATTCTGTGACGACGCTCATAGCACCGTCGAAACCTGGTCAATTTTGACTTAATATTTGTGACCGAGGGCTTATTTGTTCTAATATAATTCTGACACGGTCACTGAACCTTAGCAGCTATGTTCAAAGTTCTCTGTATACTACAGCATCATCCGCGAAAAACCACGTGGAACTTCCGACACTATCTGTTAGGTCATATTGTGAAAAGCAGTGGTCCCATAGGTCCGCAGCTCTTGGTCGTGCGGTAGCGTTCTCGCTTCCCACGCCCGGGTTCCCGGGTTCGATTCCCGGCGGGGTCAGGGATCTTCTCTGCCTCGTGATGACTGGGTGTTGTGTGATGTCCTTAGGTTAGTTAGGTTTAAGTAGTTCTAAGTTCTAGGGGACTGATGACCATAGATGTTAAGTCCCATAGTGCTCAGAGCCATTTGAACCAATGGTCCCATAACACTCCCCTCTGGCACACCAGAGGTTACTTTAACGTCTGTAGATCCCTAATACTCAAAATAGTTCTAAAAACGGACAATCAAGCTATTAAGCAGGTGGTGATAGTGTATATGGTCTCAGTGTATATGGTCTCAGAGACCTTTTCAAGTCTCAAATATCTTTGGTGTATATAAATGCAGACTCAAGCGACGAATAAAAATTTGTACCCTACCTGGGATTCGAACAACGGTCTCCTCCTCAGTAGGCTTGATGCGCTAATAACTATGCTACCATGATACAGTGACTGTGCACAACTGCACAGACTACCTTAGCACGCCTTGCTTCTCAGTCCAAATTCCCATTCACGCAGCATCCCATTTGGTGTTCCCCCTAAAATCCAACAGCACTGGAGAGACTCTCCATCTGTATTTGAATAGCACTTAAGTAGGCTGTTTAGGTTTTTATGTTGGTAACGCCACATAGCGCTCTGTATGTAAATCACTGGCTGTGCTGTGTGCAGCCTGTGGCTGGTTGGCATTGTTGGAATATTTGCCATTGTAGCGTTGGGGAATTGGCTGTTTTAACAGCGCATGGCGTTGCGCAGTTGGAGGTGACCCACCAGCAGTGGTGGACGTGGGGAGGGAAATGGCAGAATTTTGAGAGCGTGCATGTGTCCATCAGAAAGAGTAAATTTGTATTATTGGATATCATGATCTGATATATTTGGAACATTATTAAGGTAAATACATTGTTTGTTCTCTATCAAAATCTTTCATCTGCTGATTACGCCTATCAGTAGTTAGTGCCTTCAGTAGTTAGAATCTTTTATTTAGCTGGCTGTAGTGGCGCTCGCTGTATTGCAGTAGTTCGAATAACGAAGATTTTTGTGAGGTAAGTGATTCATGAAAGGTATAGGTTATTGTCAGTCAGGGCCATTCTTTTGTAGGGATTATTGAAAGTCAGATTGCGTTGCGCTAAAAATATTTCGTGTCAGTTTATTGATGATCAGAATAAGTAAAGAGAGAAATGTCTGAGCACGTTCCGTTTTGCTCAACTGTTTGAAAATCAAATAATGTGAGAGGTTTATCAGAACAGTCGTCCATAAATTTTTCTAAGGGGATGTTTCAGCACCTCAACATCGAATCCAGGATTTCATTTGTCTCTTCAGTCTGCATATACGCACCACAAATATCTAAGACTTGAAATGGTCTCTGGGTCCATGTACTACCATTTCATTAAAGCACCTATGCCTGAGTTTCAGGCAGCATCCCCAGTTTCGTTCGATGCTGACCTGCTGCTCCTACAGAGTTGGAGAGCTTCTGCAATACTGTTCGAAGTACGTGGAAAATTAAACGAGCAAGCATAAATGGGAATTTGGATTGAGGAGGGAGGCGTGCTACGGTAGTCTGTGCGGCTGTGCAAAGCCACTGTGCCCGGGTGGCGTAGTTGTTAGCACATCTGCCAAATGAGCAGGAGACACAGGTTCGAATCCCGACCTTGCTCCAAATTTTAATTCGTCGCTTCAATGTGTATATACAGAGTGGTCCATTGATCGTGATAGGGCCAAACATCTCACAAAATAAGCGCCAAACGAAAAAACTATAAAGAACGAAACTTGTCTAGCTTGAAGGGGGAAACCAGATGGCTCTATGGTTGCCCCGCTAGATGGCGCTGCCATAGGTAAAACAGATATCAACTGCGTTTTTTTAAATAGGAACCCCCATCTTTATTACATATTCGTGTAGTACGTAAAGAAATATGAATATTTTAGTTGGACCACTTTTTTCACTTTGTGATAGATAGCGCTGTAATAGCTCACAATTTTAGACGAACAGTTGGTAACAGGTAGGTTTCTTAAATGAAAATACAGAACTTAGGTACGTTTGAGCATTTTATTTCGCTCGTTCCAATGTGATACATGTATCTTTGTGAAATTATTTCTGAGAACGAATGCTGTTACAGCGTGATTACCTGTAAATGCCACATTAATGCAATAAATGCTCAAAATGATGTCCGTCAACCTCAATGCATTTGGCAATACGTGTAACGACATTCCTCTCAACAGCGAGTACTTCGCCTTCCGTAATGTTCGCACATGCATTGACAATGCGCTGATGCATGTTCTCAGTTGTTGTCGGTGGATCACGATAGCAAGTATTCTTCAACTTTCTCCGCAGAAAGAAATCCGGGGACATCAGATCCGGTGAACGTGCGGGCCATGGTATGGTGCTTCGACGACCAATCCACCTCTCATGAAATATGCTATTCAATACCGCTGCAACCGCACGCGAGCTATGTGCCAGACATCCATCATGTTGGAAGTACATCGCCATTCTGTCTTGCGGTGAAACATCTTGTAGTAACATCGGTAGAACATTACGTAGGAAATCAGCATGCATTGCACCATTTAGATTGCCATCGATAAAATGGGGGCCAATTATCCTTCCTGCCTTAATGCCGCACCATACATTAACCCGGCAAGGTCGCTGACATCGTGGATTATCCGTTGCTCAATAATGCATACCATGCCGGTTTACGTTACCGCTGTTGGTGAATGACGCTTCGTCGCTAAATAAAACGCGTGCAAAAAATCTGTCAATGTCCCGTAATTTCTCTTGTGCCCAGTGGAAGAACTGTACACGACGTTCAAAGTCGTTACCATGCAATTCCTGGTGCATAGAAATATGGTACGGGTGCAATCGATGCTGATGTAGCATTCTTAAGACCGACGTTTTGAGATTCCCGATTCTCGCGCAATTTGCCTGCTACTGATGTGCGGATTATCCGCGTCAGCAGCTAAAACACCTACTTGGCCATCATCATTTGTTGCAGGTCGTGGTTGACGTTTCACATGTGGCTCAACACTTCCTGTTTCCTTAAATAACGTAACTATCCGGCGGACGGTCCGGACACTTGGATGATGTCGTCTAGGGTACCGAGCAACACACATAGCACACGCCCGTTGGGCGTTTTGATCGCAATAGCTATACATCAACACGATATCGACCTTTTCCGCAATTGGTAAACGGTCCATTTTAACACGGGTGAAGTATCACGAAGCAAATACCGTCCGCACGGGTGGAATGTTACGTGATACCAAGTACTTACACGTTTGTGACTATTACAGCGCCATCTATCAAAAAGCGAAAAAAGTGGTCCAACTAAAACATTCATATTTCTTTACGTTCTACACGAATATGTAGTAAAAAATGGGGGTTCCTATTTTAAAAAAACGCAGTTGATATCCGTTTGACCTATGGCAACTCCATCTAGCGGGACAACCATAGCACCATCTGGTTTCCCCCTTCAAGCTAGACGAGTTTCGTTCTTTGTAGTTTTTTTGTTTGGTGCTTATTTCGTGAGATATTTGACCCGGTCACTATCAATGGACCACCATGTATACACTATTGTTCCAGGAATTTTTATGTGCTCAATGTGCTCTAAGAATTGAAAAGTGAGACGTGACGCTACCGACAAGCGTACTACAGAGACTATACAACACATCTGCGCAGAGATCCTTCTGATTTTCACTGTGGATCTAACATCGTGACTGATCGAAACTTAAATAAAGAACAGCCCTCACATTTGAAATTAAGCATTTGAAGCGAGAAAAATGTTATAAAAGGTTTCAAATGATGTTTAAAATTTGTTGGAAGTCACTAAGTGCTCTCATTCTCAAACACTGGATGAGAACAGTCTGCATAATATGCACTCCGTTTCAATTAAAGGTAATCACGATGTGTATGGTGTCACATCTCTTGTAGTAGGCGTCATGCAGTGATATAATTTGCAGGTTTATTCAGCGGTGTCCGCAGCTCGTGGTCGTGCGGTAGCGTTCTCGCTTCCCGCGCCCGGGTTCCCGGGTTCGGTTCCCGGCGGGGTCAGGGATTTTCTCTGCCTCGTGATGACTGGGTGTTGTGTGATGTCCTTAGGTTAGTTAGGTTTAAGTAGTTCTAAGTTCTATGGGACTGATGACCATAGATGTTAAGTCCCATAGTGCTCAGAGCCATTTGAACCATTTATTCAGCGGTATGTGTAGACATTGCGCACACAATGCTTTGCAAATACAGTTAGTGGTATATATAGTGTAAACTGAAGCATCATTCCTGAAATTGACGTTTCTCTGCTTTTAAGACAAAAATGTGTTTCCCCGTACTTTTCTTCAGCCTGCGGCGATGTACTCGTACTGTTGCGTTTGCGGCGGATAAGCGCCCTACCAACAACGGGATAAACTACTGCAGAGTGAATACTTTAATTTTCTTATCATGCACGCAGTAATAAGAGGGTGTGAAGGGGATTGTGAGAATCAAATATGTTTTTCAGTTGTTACTACAGTAGAATTTTGTAATCTTTACTATCCCGAAAGGCCAAAAACCAAAGTAGTTAATTCTAATATGAAAAGAGGACTGTTTATGATCTGGTACATGGTTCCGGTGTGAGAGCGATGTAGTGGTTTATAAAAATGCCATCTTTGCAATAATACCTGTCAGTTGTACCTTGTACGCCATTTAAAGTGGATTCACTTTGTTTAGAATACGTCCAGTATATGTAAACAGTTGTGCTATTGTGTACCGTGTTTGTACGATGCAACATGTGTATGGACATAGCCAGTTGCATAATGTGGTTTATGGTTGGTTCGCTGATTGGGGGAGGGGACCAAGCAGCGAGGTCATCGGCCCCATCGGATTAGCGAAGGAAGTCGTCAGTGCCCTTTCAAAGGAAACATCCCGTCATTTTCCTGAAGAAGTTTCTGGTAATCATGGAAAATCTGAATCAGGGTGGCTGTATGCGGGCTTGAAAAATCGTCCTCTAGTGTGTTAACCACTGTGTCATCTCACTAGGTGGTGCTTTATATTTTTTAATATATTAGCGACGACAAACATTTTATAATGTGCTACTTTTATCCACTTGACATCTTGTGCGTGAGGTAAGCGTAAAATGAACATGATTTACAACAAAAAGGATTTGAAGGTCTGCAAGTGCACAGGTCGACTTCCGGTTTTTATAAGACCAAACGAAGACTTTTCTATCAAATGGTACATCTTAGCACATGACCACACAGGGTGAAGGAAAATTCGCGCACTCGGACTTCGCAGCGTGATTCCTGACATACTGGCATTACAAAAATGCCCCTCACAAAATTTCGTCCTGCTCATATTTCGGGAAGGAAATGGACGTTAAAGATTGACAATGTGGCAACACTGTAATCACGTGTACTGTAACTATCTGTCAGGAGACACTACTAGCTATGTTTAGTTGGTGCAGTGAATAGAGTTTCGGCTTAGCATGCAGGAGGTCGAAAGTTCGATTATGAGTCGAGACGTCGGCACGACAGCTTAGCATGTTCGGCGAGAGGGTTAGCTGCCCTCTGTAATAAACAAACTGAGTTACTGGATGAACGGTGAACTTGAAAAGCGTCATGGGACATCCACCCCGAACAAATAGAACGAACAATAACGAACGAAATGAGATAAAAAGGAAAGCAAGAAAAAGGCAAATCTGTTTTTATTTGCTAAAAGTAGTCTGCGTGTTATGGTTTATGGCATCTTAATTGTGATATAGCGATAGCAGTAAGTCTTCTACAAAACATTTGCAGTTATGTACTACGAACACAGAAATGGAAATGCAGTCATATCCATTGGTCAGCTTTTATAGAAACCTTTTGTTTGTCATGGATACGAATCGTTTCACACCACTGCATCTATTAGATTCCAAAACTTTTTCTGTGTACCCTCCTCCAATAGTCCCATCGAAATTATTTTCAAAGCACGTTGGTAGTCGTACTGGTAACGTAAGGCCCTAACGAAATATTATGGACCTGAACATGTCAAGAATAATAGCTGGTATTAATCACTGGGAACATTGGGGGAGCGTACATACGAAACAAGTTAAGTTCCGGCACACACGCTCGCCTCTACATCTCACAAATGACACAGCGCCTGTTTCGCCACAAAGTGTGGTACGTGTTTGCAGCAAGTAATATGAATTCACGCTAAGGCTATTGTAATGCAACGCAATGAGTGAAATCAAATAACATTCAATACATTTGGTTATTGTAGTGTGCGTACTGTAAGACCTTCGGTTCACACACCATCAGATTATTTGACTTGTCACTCTAACGAAGTAGACGAGTGTCAGCAATATGTCTCGTGGTCTTATCGTGGCGTGTTTATTTTCTGCCGTTAGGTCAGACGATAGAAATGCCACTTGCACGCTTAGAGTAGCAGATTGACAGTGACCTACTTTAAACAGAATTTGATTAATTTTCAGACACATTTATTAAAATAACAACAATCATAAACCTTACTTAACTTGGTTCTGGATGCTATTTACAATTGACAATCTGAAGTTACCTTGGTCTTGGTACGTTAATCTCATTCTCACATATCTCTGATACTTGACAAAGTGTCTATACATTTATCTTCATGGCTATGTACAGGAAGATGATAATCTTATTAGGCGCAGACTGAAACTTGACTGCAGACTGATGCAGACTGATACAGACTGACTAATCGGAGGTCTGTACACTCGTTATAATACCTGGCGCGTTCAGGTATCACTGCACGAGTGTGATCCGCGAGGAGAAAAGGTTCTACGTTAGCAGCAATCTCATTGGCTGCATTACATATTAATACGCGGATCGGCGGAATCAGAATTTGGTCCGTCTCTATGGCAGCGCCATCTCGTAGTGCGGAGACAGACGAGCGCTGCAGCTGCGCTGTTGTGCTTAGCGGGGCGCGCTCTAGTCGGAAAGTTGTGTACGCGCTGACTACGCGGAACTATGTACACAACAGTTATCAAAAAAATGGTTCAAGTGGCTCTGAGCACTATGGGACTCAACTGCTGAGGTCATTAGTCCCCTAGAACTTAGAACTAGTTAAACCTATCTAACCTAAGGACATCACAAACATCCATGCCCGAGGCAAGATTCGAACCTGCGACCGTAGCGGTCTTGCGGTTCCAGACTGCAGCGCTTTTAACCGCACGGCCACTTTGGCCGGCCAACAGTTATCATTTGTGACTGTGTCTCATACTGTAGTGTCTGCTCTTAATTAATGTAAACTACTTATGTGTGTATGTTACCAATTAATAGTAATTTCGGCAGGGGAAGGCGTGGCAAAGTGGCCGTGACGGGAAGAGTGGCCAAGGTATATTTTTTGACTTGAGCATTGGTACAGCCTGCCGACTTCTGGTCAGCCTAGTTTTAATATAGATTGCTATTGTTGTTAGTGAGATTGACAGAGGAAGCTTGTTCCGTTATTCTTTTAGTAAAACCGTTTTGCAAAGAGCACACCACCATTTAACCGTATATTACAGTACTTTCATTCTATACAACTTAAATTTTGGTTTCTACGCCATTATCGATTGCAGTACTAAAAGGTCTTGAACCATTAACACGTCATGTCTCATAAAGTCAGCCTAAAGCAGGTAAACGTGGCGTCATATTATAATTACATCCTAAAGGCGGGTGCTAGACTAAGTTAACTGCTTTGGGTTCACTTTGCCCAGTATGGCGTATTAATGGTTTAAGATCTTCTAGCACTGTACTGGATGATGGCGTAAAAGCCGAAATCTACGTAGTAAAGAGAAAAAAATACAGTAATATACCAAAGGCGGTCTATTATTTCAAAAAATACTATGTGATTGTGACTCAAGCACCGTCGAAAACTTTTTTTTGAGTCGTCTGGTCTAAGGTAAGTCATTTATATTATTCTTGTTACCTCACTTATATGGAGCGCATTAAATTTTAACAATATAAATATTTAAACATTGTCTTTTGACCTACAATAGTTCCTTCTTGTTCCTTTCGGTATGACCGTTTCCTCTGTGGACACAAATGATGACTTGATATACGATCGGGAAAAGCGGCCACATTGTTCTTCGGGAAAGCTGGACAACTTGTTTACGCAAATAAGAGTTGGTTACTTCCGGGAAACACTCATAATACAACAGATAAAACTGACTTCTAAAACCTTTTATTGCAGAAACATATCAGCCATTGTATCCTTTGGTGACAATTTGGAATTGATTAAGTTGTTGTACTGACTGACAGTTCCATCCGTTCCTGGTTGAATATTTCATATATTGTGAATGAAACACCTACACCACTGGTGTGATATTCTACTACATTCATTATTTGTCACACGAAACGGTTTCCAGTTATTGTGCTATCGTCAGAAAAAAAGATAAGTATGTGGTGCAGTTAAATTTTTGTTGCGCAAAAAATTTTAAACTAGAGCATCTAGAGAGTGTATCCATTTCCCGAGATGAAAAACGTTAATGTTAGAGTTAGGAATAAAACAAGAGCGATTATTTCACTGTAAATGCGATGTAAAATTATTTAACTTAGATAAAACATGAGACACATCATTTAATGAACTATAGATAAATTACTACATTGGTACATAGGAGAAAACCACTGAACACTAAATTTGGTGACACATTCCAAAGATGTGGCTGAACGAAGTATTATACTTGTGTACTGAGTATTTAAGCTGGGGACCCAGAAACGACGGAGAGACTTCGTCTCGCCGTAGCCCTCAGTGGTTCACAATCCCACTACAGCCCACAGCAGTCCATCCACCCCACCAGCGACCACACCAAACCCAGGTTTATTGTTCTACTCGGCCCTCAGTGGACATCCCTGGGAACGTCTCACACCAGACCAATGTAACCCCAAATGTTTGCGTGGTAGAGTGATTATGGTGTACGCGTACGTGGAGACAGTGTTTGCGCGGCAATCGCCGACATAGTGTAACTGAGGCGGAAGAAGGGTACCCTGTCCGCATTCGACGAGGCAGATGGAAAACCGTCTTAAAAACCATCCACAGACTGGCCGGCACACCGGACGTCGACACTAATCCGCCGGGCGGATTCGTGGAGGGTAGTGGCACGCCTTCCCGCTCAGGGAGCAGCGCTTTAGACGGCGCAGGTAACCGGGCGGCATGAACAAGGTAACATTGTCTTTAATAGGTTCTAAATTGCAAACACATAATATATTTAGTGATACCAAGCAAGTGAGTGAAGCAGCTGTTATCATATAAAGTAAAATTTTTAACATAACGAGAGAAATTATAGCAACTGAAATGTTCCATTTTCCTTTATTTCGAATACTATAATTTAGTGAGTGTAACAAGTAATTAATATAAATGTAGCTCCATCCTAAGTCTGGAGTGCGGGACTTCGGCTGGTCGATTTCCGATAATCAAATACCAACAGCCGGTGTTTTGGTTTTACTTGTTAAGCAACCAGTTTCGACATTATATTATATCTTCAGGCCTATACAATGTGGGTTACAAAAGAGCAATAAGTACATATTAAAAAACCCAGAGTGAATTGTCTAAGCAAAGCAGGTATTACATATTAATTTACATAAGTAAAAGAAATTAGTCTTAATTAAAAAGTACATGATACAACATAATATTTCCTATCACAAATTATCCAGTTATTCATGTATACTGTGAAAACGTCAGTAACCTAATGGAAGGAATCATAAAACAGAAGTGTCAAAGTAATGCAACCATCAGTCCTGTATACCCATTGTCTGCAAATATATATGGTTATGCGTGGTACGACTCTACCGGTTTTTGTCAAAAAGTAAAAGAGACAAGCAAAGGGACCGACTCACCACATGTGAAGTAAGATAACAGGATCATATATCATATCCAGTAAAGGGTTTCACTATACGTAATGGTAATCTGTATACCAAGTATACAAAAAGGAACGACAAATTAAAAAGAGGAATTACACCAATTGAAACACCATAGCTGTACTCATTTTTACAGGTTATTAGACAGTACTCTATAAGGAGGAACCAAAAGAGCACTCTTGGAGGATGACTATAAAATGTAAAGAAAGAATGTGTCCACCCATGTAATAAGTGAAAGGAAACCACAAACGAAAACTTTTTAAAGAGCACACCTTTTACAATAGTACCAGCAAGGTTCTTATGTCTCTAATTGTAAGAAACTATTTAGATGATGGGAAGCCAACATCAATCGTTTTGGCAGAAAATTCCTAACATCATACCTCTGGGGAGTATCTATGAAAAGAACATGTTTAGGAGTAGTCTCGTTATAGGAAATTGCGAAAATGTCACTATGGATTTTATACACGGAATAGTGCTCAACCAAACCGGACGTTAACTGTTCCATATAATATTAACAGAATTTTCCATCGGTTCTTGGTAGAACAACATTATAATAATGAATGAAAAGCACCAGTTTGCTTTTGTTCTACAATACTACTTTTATTGCTAACCGGTTTTTGGCTTACAAGGCCATCTTCAGACATTTACTGACATGTCTGAAGACGGCCTTGTAAGCCGAAAACCGGTTAGCAATAAAAGTAATATTGTAGAACAAAAGCAAACTGGTGCTTTTCATTTATTATTGTTCAATATAAATCATAGTGGAAATGCAAAAACCAAGAAGTAAACTCAAGTGCATACCACGAAATGTTAAAGCAAACGAGAGACGACATTGGGTCCCATAATTGGCATAGTTGAAGAATGACGTGCACTTCACCATATAACATCAGAATATATCACTTCTTAATAACGTAAACGCGGAAAAGTCACTAGAAACTGGTCGCCTAACAAATGAAACCAAAATAACCGTTGTTCGTATTTTATTATTGGGAATAATAAATATTGTAGAATATTACGGCAGTGCTGTGTCTTCGTATTTTACTATTGGGAATAATAAGTGTTGTTGAATGTTACGGCAGTGGTGTGTGTGCTTCATGTATAATGTAACTAAGTTGTATTATTTAAAACCGTCTCTATTTGTATTAGGCCTAATAGAAAAGTCCGACTCCAAAACTATCTGCTACAGCCGTTTGGTATTCTTTCAGCTACTAAGGCGTAAAGATGAGTAGAAAACGTGCCTGGAAATAAAAAAAAAATGAATATGGCATCCTGTTGTAGTGGCACTGTCCGCTTAGGTGCGGAGAATTGATCACTATGTAAGCCTCCAGAAACATGATGTAATTCCAATACGGTATATCATTTTCTTTTATCACTTAAAAATTTTGGTGCGATAACCTACACAAGTGGTAGGCTTCTATAATTGAACTTGATTTGGTGTAAATTTATATTTGAGCGGCCACATACCGTCCCTCCGCCTTCCTATGTGGCCCGGGGTAGCGCTCTACAACGTCAATATTAGCTTCTAAGCAAAAACGTTTGACGACCACTGCTTTAGGTAATGCAGACCTACTACCACGCATTCATGTGACCCTCCACCGCTAACGCATTTCATTGACGTGAAGTGGTGTCTTTATGTCCATGGATTGTATGGAATCAGAGCTGTAGGACTGATAGAACTATCTGTACTGATGGAACATTTTAGGCTCTTGGCCATTCAGCGTTGTCGCTGCACAATTATTGCCTTTTTTCCCGCCCACGGGCATTCTTTATTCGATCAGTCTCCGGTACAGTTCACAACAACCCCAGAGGTTGAGCTGCAAATTATCAGCAAAAGATCATAACCAAATTTTACATATTGATAAGAAAGTTTTCGCTCTCTTACGATAAAGTTCCTAAAATATTCCTGGCAGCTAAAACCTTCCCAAGTATCAACTATTTGTATTTGAGGAATATCCCTCCAGCCTATTAAAGCAGTCGACTAACCTAGCATTGCTCTCATGCTCATGAGAATTTATACTGACAAGGAGACGGCACGAGCGTGGGGTCGGGGATTTGTCCGAAATTTTGTGTGCTGAAAGAGGACCCCTACACTTCACGTGGTTAAAATATTAGGACGCACTACCCGGAAAATCCCGGGAAAAATCGGTGCAAAGTTTCTAAGGTGCCTTATGAGTATAAAATGTTTGTCCATTGCCGAGCCGCCGTCTGGCCTAGATGTTTAGGACTCGGACTCTTACGGCAGAGGTCTCGGGTTCTATTCCTCCTCTGGCACTTTTTTTTCTTCTTTTTCATTTTCTTTTGTTATTCCACCAATTATTCAGAAAGTTTCCCAAACCTACATTACCTTTAACAAATTAGTTTCATTATTGAATAAAAATTATTTTCTTTTAGTCTAACAACACAATTCTTGGCGGTGGGTTTTCCGTTTTTCATTGTGAAGTATATAAGGGGGATCATTGCGTTTTTAATCAGAATAACAAATTCAATTGGGGGACGTTCAATTTTTATACATATAATAATTATAAACAAGAACTGCAGTGGTAATATCGTAAAAACCAACAAAGCAATAACTTTTGCGTCATCTTGCGCAACATGTAAAAGCGGATTTTTTACAACCACAGGGCGTTTCCAATAAGTCTGTACAAAAATATGCCCCATTAGCATTTACGAAAATGTTTTGAGTTTCTGCTAATTTTGAGGCAAACCAGGCATATTGAATCATGTCTCGGAATGTTGGTAACGATAACTGATAGTGAATTATAGAATGAATTTTTGTACAGTCTTCCTGGGAATTAATTTCACGATTATCCTGTAACAATGCGCTGCAATTTTGCAAGCAAGAGAAGCAAAAAAAAAAAAAAAACAGTGCCATAGGAGGAAACGAACCCGTGACCTGTTGTGTAAAGGTCCGACCGCTAACCATGTAGGCCAGACGGCGGCTCGGTAAGGGCCTAACATTTTATACTCATAAGGCACCTAAGAAACTATGGATCGATTTTTCTCGGGATTTTCCGAGTAGTGCGTCCTAATATTTTAACCACGTGAGGTTTTAGGGGTCCTGTTTCACCACACAAAATTTCGGACAAATCCCGGACCCAACGGTAGTGCCGTCTCCTTGTGAGTATCTTGGTAGATGCGTACCCTCTTCTCATTCACTGAAATACAGATCGAATAGAAACTCTTCTGACAACCCACCCCATCGTCTTACAAAATGTATGTTACAAAGTAATAAAACATTCTTATAGCTATCATCTATTTACTGAGGCAGCGCAATTGGCTCTAAAGCGGCAGCCTTCTGGATTTCGCTACTGCCGTATAAGATATGAACAACGACCTGCATTTTATATGACGATGGACACAAAAGCTGTGTCTTAAACTGAAGCCTAATAAATCACAGGTCATCCTTAAATGACACGGAAGGTTGATCAGCGAACATTTTCGTGAATCAGTTCATGCCATGGTCCTCAACTGTTCGTGTTCTTATGTCAAATTGCAATAGAAGGTATCGGATGAAAGTACACACTGGGGAACAAAGTGTCAAAGCTTGAAGGATGCCTCTTCCTTGCTTGTTTGGCGCTAAAAAATACAGGAATACATTTATGTCTAAAATAGAACAAAAACTAGTCCAATATTCAGTCCTACAGAATATTTACACCTATGGTGTAATTCGCCGCTTTAAAAATAGTGAAAACTATAGCGATACATAAGTTCCTGTGTAAGATATATGTAAGATACAATTTTTTGATCACATTATTTATTATATTCTGTTTTGGTGTAGTCCAATTCAATATCAAACGTCGATTTCTCCAAGTCACTCATGTGCTGATTACCTGTCTTCGTTTTCTATAAGTGAAATAAAATATCTGATTCGTCCAGCATCATGGGAGTGCAAACACTAAATCTCCATCTCAATTTCAACCGCGCTGCTTTGCTACAAACCACCCATTACTCTGCATTTAATTCAAAACCACGCAGCACGGAAGAGGAGATTGGAGATATTCTTGATATCATTGGTGTAGCTTCCCTCTCGACTTATGCCAACTGTATTCCATGTGTTTAACAAGGAACTAGTGCATCTGCCACACTGTGAAGTTTTCCATGTTTGTGATACTCTTCTCAGGCTGTAGCTGGATCTTCAAGCTAGAAATCTTTGGAAGGTCCATCTGGCCGTCATCTTCAGGTTACCAATGTTTCTTTCATCGCTCTCTAGTTTCGCTTTCTTGCTTCCTTCTCATCTAACTTTAACCTATTATATCTCGCTTTTCTCCTAACCTGTTAACTTCGCATATCATACCTTGTGACTGCTGAAAAACATTTTCGATATTTCATTACTCATATTCAGCAGTAACGTAATGAGGACATCATTTAGCAACATAAGACAGAGTACTGAAATACCACGTGTCCATTACTGTATGAATATTATAATAACATTTAAAGCCATGTCTAAATTCATCACCATTAGATTTAAGGGAGCGTCTGAAGGCACTAATCTTTCCACGTGAAATAAGCGCATAAATGAAATCTGAATGAATCGATGTTACACGTAATGTCCATTTAAATCATAGATCAAAATACACTTTATTCCCTACGGAAGTGCCCACAATGTTTACACATATTGGATCGAATTTTCATACAGCACGCGTCGTAGATTTACCCTGCTTTCCCACGCCCTAACACTCTACTGTTAACGTTTGCTAGATTTTATTAACATTTTCATCAGCCGTATTTGCGAGCGTTTAAAATGTAAAATGTGACGCAGTCGCGTTTTATACGGAGCGAGTTTATAAAATAAACTGTGGGACCCAACGACCCGTTCCGGCCATTTGTATGTCATCGCTTTCCGCAGATAATTCGAAATTTTATCATATGCGAGCATATACCGCCACTACCCGTTGCAGCAGCGCTTACCGAACAAGATTATCTCTAAATTACAACACATAATTTGCACTGAAACAAAGAAATGTATCTAACTGGTAAAACACGAGTTCCGCAATGTGGATTTTCAGATGTTTGCCTTTATGCAAATAATGGAAGTATAGTTATTACTTGGGTCTTGGATGAATTTATCTTACGGATATGCTGGCTCCAACAGAGCGTAAATTGTCTGAGATGGAGTTGAAGGGGTCTCTGGGAGTTCTGGAGGGTAGGTTAGATGCCCAGGAAGGCAGTGTGGACGGCCTACTGGAGGAGACAGACAGGAAGAAATGGCCTGGGTTTGCCACTAGGATATGTAGGAGGGAAGAGAAGACAGAGCCTTGGTATTCAACTGCTGTAAGACATATTTCACTGGAAGTTGGAGAAACTAAAACTTGAACCAAACGACATCTTGGTCAACTGTGATACTGTTTTGGAAGGTGCCACAAAATGACTCCCTGGAGTATATCTGATATTTTTTCCCGCAGGACATCGCCATGTTGTTTCATGTACGTCTTAGCACGAGCGACTCTAGGTGATAAGAAGATTTCTACGAAACTGCTGGAAGCAGTCACCAAGGTTGTCCACTCAGTACAATGGTTCCTAATTTGTTCTTGGAGCATTCCGAAATGCGGGAGCTGAACTTCGCATCTTCTAAACCAGAAGTCTCGTACAAGATGTGTCACCGACTGGAACAATGATGAGGAACTGCTCGGTGACCTTCTGAGACACCTGTGCATTCTCTACGTCAACATTTGATTTATTGCAGAGGTATAAGTGAATCAACTACTAGTCTTTATAGTTGTGATGTTTATGAAGAAAGGTGAGACATGAACCACGGTGAGTAATGAAAACGGACATTCACGGACTGATACACACAAAAATGTTTAAATCATCACCTGAGACAGAAAATAGGAATGATTAACACTGTCGTCATGTGTAAGCCACAGCAGCTCTGACACAAGATTCAACACTTTGATTGCATTTGAGGAGCGATGTATACTCCACTAGCTGCATGAAAGTATCACTAAGCCTTTCACACGCTGACCGACACGTAGAAAGAATAAATGCCGACTAAAGCCTTTCTGCCATACATAACGAGGCTTATGGACAGAATCGGCCACATATTGCATAAATGTGGTATAAAAACTATTGACGGAGCTACCAAGAAGATTGAAGAGTATGTCACGTCGGCAATGAACAAAAGGGATACATCAGCAATATCTTGAATATACCCCATACCGTGCACATACGGAAAAATCTGACCTGGATTTACCGAACAATCCACCAAAACCAGAATCACCGAACATAAGCAGTACCGCAGCGTGATGTACGTACAGAATCGGCGGAACACTCATTGTGAGAGACCGACCACACAGTAAAATTCACCAACACACTGTGCAGAAGAGCCACAAAGTCCATTTGATTATAGAAGGCATAGAAATTTGGAAACTTATAAAAAGTTTTAAAAAGAAAGAAGAAAACATTGAGGCCAACGGAACCTGGATTCCCGTACTGCAGGTTCGCCTGCAGACTACCGTCAGCCATGGAAGGTGATCTCTGACAATACCTGCCACACGCGCGGGCGAAACGTCAAGAAAATGATTAAGTAAACTGAATTCCTGTAGCTATCGAGAAGCTGAGAGTCGTAATATGCCTGGTGATTAAAAGAAATGAACAAAAAGCGAATCAATTTATAAAAATGGTGCTGCAAATACTTACGTATTTTCTTAGGCTGTCTTTAATTTTAAAAAACCTGAATAAATGCAATCAGATATACACTACAATATTTGAGCTAGAAACTGAACAGGTTAGCTGAAGATATAGAACTGTTAAGTTTCACCTCACTCCGGTGGTTCTCTTTAACGTAGATCAACCATCACAGTATTAACTAAAACATAGAGAACATTTCCTTTAGCAGGTGTTGCTTACCAGCAAGCTAATACGAATGAACATTTAGTTATCAGCTCAGGGCAGGGAATGAGCCACTGTATAAAGAAATATAAAATAAAGCAGGGCACTAGCAGTGCGTTCCTCTTGTCTTCCACGCTGCACGCGTTAGTTCGACTTCCTTAACCATCTCAGTACCTGGACAGCAGCCACTGCACACACTCCGGCAACACACTGGACATCTTGTTCCATGATGCTACTCCAGGCTGGTGTAAAAATGAATGTGCGCAACGGAAAATAATGAACACTAAAATGATGATTTAGCCCTGTCTGACTACTCTCCTGAAGCAGATCTTAGGATCTATTAATGCTCTTTTTTTTTTACATATAAATTACAATCTAAACACAAATGAGTGATGAAGACAACTAATACTACTAAATAATAAACGTTATTGTTCAATATATATTTATTGTAGATATAAATCAACCCTTTAAGTACAATTGGCTATATTTCCTAACTAATGTTATTAATTAATTGCCCAACTCTGCCCCTTATTACGACCGCACGAACTAATATCAATAACGCGAAATGACTGACATCATCTGCGTACCAAACAATCGAAGACACCACTTTCAAAGATGATCTACAGTGGAGTGGAACCTCAGTGGAAATAAACTAACGTGATCGCAGCTGTTTAGCTTTTATAGCCATAATAAGCCGAAGCAATTTGCGATATCATCGTATGTACTGAGTCCGGTGCGTCGAAGTGATGGTTCTCGTACTCGTCTGCGACGATGGAACAACCCCAACCACAAATAAACTCTTTCAAACACTAGGACGCAGAAGGCGGTCCTCTGACTAATATACTATAATACTCTCTTCTCCTCTCTGTGTTCTACAGACGAGCAACGCGAATTCCCAGCCACAAGGACGGAGTTCAGATAACGTCTCAACGTCAGTATGGGCAGATGAAGTGCTCTCAATTACTGAACGCTGCGTATCCAACGACGACTTCCAACCCGGAGGTGAAGTCCAGAATCGTATAGGTTCGCAACAGTACAGTGCCTAACTTTTCTAACTACAAACTCTCCTGAGAGCAAAGACAGCAAGTCCGTCTGTACCAACAAAGCTGATACCGAGCGACCGTCACACACGGGCGCTCGCATCGGAAGACCTCGTCTCTCCATCTCTGGCTTCCCAGCAAGACTCGGCTCCCCACCCTAGTAATCCAGAAAACGAATCATATTCCCGAAACCAAGGAATATTCTCCCTCTCTACTGATCCTCCCGAACGCCGACCAACCATATTTTATCTTTGTTGTGGGACAACGGCTGACATATATTCCTTGATACAATAATTTACCAACAGCCGTATGTACTGTATAAATTTATTTTATGAATTTCTTATATGCAACCAAGAAACCATATTTTAGTCTTTTGTCGTCCAGCGCGGGAAGTTTGCGAGGAAAAACCTATACTCGTACAATGGTAGGCTTCTGAGTAAAAATCCTTGGAAATAACCCAGCCTGCGTGGTTTCCGAGGTGCCGCTTCTTCGTTCCTTTCACCTGCGTCCAAAATTTGCAGAGTTCCCGGTTATCCCTCCGGTCCTGCTACAATAGCGGCCGGCCGTTATCCTATTGTGCTCCAGAGCTCAGGTGCCACGACGTACGTCTCGCTACTTCCCGTTGTTAAGCAGGACCAACACCTGTGCGGGCCTTCCACCCAGACCTTGAGTTCTGTCTGCTGTTTCATCTCCAATGGCGTTCCTACCTCTACTAGTATAGGCAGTCATTCATTATGCACTTCTGATAATAAAGACAATCCGTCATCTTTCATGCAATAAGCGTTAGCAATTATTTACAAGGCGTACGCGACTGTCAGTCTCCTTTAAATATTCAAATATACAATGTACACCCTATCAAATGATACCTAATTTTGGTTGTAGTTCACGGCAAAGTATTTGGATGAGTTCTTGTAAGGTGCGAAATTATAGCCATCTTACATTGTAGCTTGTGCTATCAGCCGCTATGATTACTATTATCTTGGTGAGAAACACAAATAAGCGTCCCGGTTTCAAGTAAGTTTGATATTCAGCATAATCCTCTCCCTTTCGTTCATTGGTGGCCCACAAAATCTGATAAAGAAAGTTTATTTAGTATATTTTATCCACTGATCCCATTAGTTTCGCTATTAACTTATTTATATTTGTTCTTCGTTCACTCCCTGACCAAATATTTTCCTGGATAACATTTAAAAGGGGCATCGTCCGTGGCTTGACATAGGCTTACAGGAACATACTTTAACTGATCAGGTGACACAGTTCACCGTGATTCTAACACCATCTGTTTTTGTCAGTTTTTCCACGTTACATGCGACTTTCTCCAGCTCATTTTTTATTTCTCTGTTTTGTAACCGAGGATCAGTTTTTGATTCCTGATTCTATTCCTTCGCTGGACACTCAGTGTTGATGATGGTTTTACCAACTGAAGAAGGCTGAGAACTTCGCCTAGTCACGCCAACTGTTACTCTACGCATTTCTGTAAAAGCTCCCTATACTATATGACGTAGCATAGTAAATAACCATCTTATGGTATTAAATTACATATCTTTTTTGTTGTACACGAAAAGGCCTGTTCTTTGTTTGGTGCACTCGATCCTCACCTACACATTTATCTCCTAATTGGATTCGTAATACTTTCTTCCTTATTTAAATCTGTTCACTCAGTACTTTGGAAACATCTCAGATAACTTCGTTTCTCCGTTATTAGAGAATTAATTTATAGAAAAGTTCAGCACAGGTGTACACGAAAAGATGCAACTTGAAAGTTGCGAAACCTGTTGTGTAGGTCCCTAATCGACTTCAGAAAATACAGCCCTTGCGGACAATCGGACTTTTCATTCAGTTTTCTATTTTTAAAACTTTTAACACCTTTATATAAACGCGGGTGTTATATTGTACGAATGGTGAATCAATTGTGTATTATTATTTTAGCTTTAGTTGTCTAGTTTCAAAATTACCTAGAATCAAATGGGCACCGATGAAAGATGTAAAGTAGCCGAGCGGTTCTAGGCGCTTTAGTCCGGAACCGCGCTGCTGCTACGGTCGCAGGTTCGAATTTTGCCTCGGGCATGGATGTGTGTGATATCTTTAGGTTAGTTAGATTTAAGTAGTTCTAAGTCTAGGGGACTGATAACCTCAGATGTTAAGTCTCATGGTGCTTAGAGTCATTTGAACCATCTGAAAGATGGAAAAACAAATTTAAGAAATAACGCCCAGCTGGCTTCAACTAAAAGTAATATATTTAACCCCGCGTAGCCGTGTCCGGCCAAATAATATGCCTACATTTGGAAATCGTTCTCGAACACGATTAACAGGAATATTTGTTACACAAACAGACAGAATCCCTCAGAAACGTTCACAATTTGGCTTCTCAAAAATTCATATAAAAATGTGTAAATGTAATTTGAACCAGAAGGCTGGCAAAGCTTCGATTAAGACAGGATAATTGAACTTGCCTTACTAATGATTCCTCATTACAGGTGCAACTCATAATATTCATGATTTATCCACAGATTACAAAGGCAATAGACAGAAATAAGCGTGAAGAGAAAGTAAATTTACGAATTTAAATCTCACTAAACACCCGTTAGCAGCACTAGGGATTAACTGAAGTATAAAACACACAGTATAAGAACCCCACTGAGCAGTGGATAACTCCAACTAGCTTCTCTTACAGTAAACACATCAAGATGCACACCAAGGAAATCCATATGACTCAGCCACCCCACCTGGCCTTCAATTTCTGTGGATATCAAACAATATAAGTATTACAAAGGCTCTCCCACGACATTCGAAGCATGTGTTTCTCATTAACGCAGACTGAGAGATCGACAATGCAGACTTTCGCTCAAAGTGCTATACAATTCTGGCAGTTGCTTGCAGCGTCCGTGTGCGAGGTGCCGGGGCTAGCAGTGTATTTAACGTTAATTTTTCTAGTGTCTTCATATGGAAATGATGCGCTAAGCCCCCCTTTTTCTAACTCCGACTTTTACTGATGCACATGGATTAAGAAAAAGCGTGAACTGACTGTAATCGACCCTGCAAGTGGAGTAGAGAAGAGTTTGGCACCTGCAATAATTTAATTTCACAGAAATTAATTTGATAAAGGAAAGTTTCATTAACGTGGTGAGAAATGAAAGGGTTGCTCTACCGATCTACAGAATGAAAGTTATGTCCAAAATAACAATTTGATTTATTATGACTAAACTCAAAATAAGAAACAAAACACATGAAACATTTACAATACGTCAAATTGGATACTCAAATGAATATTGTGAAGGTGAAGTTGTCCATAAACTATCTTGTGACATTTATGACCAAGTAGTATGTGGAGCCAATTCGTTGCAACTCAAATCTTAAGAGAAACACCCAGCCAACCCAACATTAATTGCTGCTACAGTAGGGAGAACTCAGACAATGAACACCCAAGACAGAACAAAGTTAGAAAAGACGAACAGGCGCGCTCTGCTTAGCTCTGATTATCACACAGCAAAATTCCCTTATCTGCCGGTGCTGCGGACATACATTACCAAACTGTCTTCTTAACTGCAAGGACACGATCTGGCGATGGCTGGTTCCTTCGATGTACCGTCGTCGTGATGATAATGTCGCGAGTATAGCACGAAACAAATTATCCTGGTCTGGTTGTTCCAGACCAAAGGCTTCCTAGCAACACAAATGCGTTTCTGAGGGGGACGAAGAAGGCTCGCTACACAATCACTGACGGTACAGTGAGTGATTTTAACAAGCGAAGTCACACAGTAGCTCCGATACAGTCAACTTTAGCCAAAACTGCTCAAGACGGAAAACATAGGCCGCTTGTACGCAGAACGCTCAATTGCCAACTGTACTCGGAGAATTACGTTGAAGTCGAAACTTCAGCAACTTCGTCAAACAATTAGAATTAAATGAAAGTATATTAGACTGCCAACGGAAGGCAGGCTGTCCAGAGAAGCGAGAGCTCAGTCTTGTAACCTACTCAGACCGAAAGGCGAGAGCCCACTCTCTCAAGAGCACCAGTACAAGCCAAACACAGAACATTCCCACCCCCACGACAGTGGCCATGGTTAAACGTTCCAATCAGCAACTCGAAAACAGGCGGAAAATTCCACTCTATTGCCGACGCACTACTATTCCACCAATGGAGATACTTGGCGCCTATTTCAGCGCCGATTTTGCTACGTCACGGAGCTATCCCCTGAGCAAGCCAATCACAGTTATGATTTTGCAGAAAACGTGGGAATTTGCCCGCCAAGACTGGCTGGGAACACAAGTCATTCCCACGCCTCGCTGGTAGCCCGCCAGAATGTGTTTTCACTAAGTTTCTGCAAAGTAACGGAATCTTTAGCCCAGCCACTCCGTCAGGCCCCTGTGGGTGTGTCGCCCCCGCTCTCATGACAATGTCGGCTTAACCATTTCAAGATCAGCAGAGCCCGCCTGTCACCAGGCCACCCGGGTGACGAGAGACGCTGCATGGGAAGTCCGTGTGTGAGGGAATAGCAACTTTTCACTGCATGCAATTAGAGAGGAAAATCGAATTACTCAGAGTAAGATAGAAATATGAGAGGGGGCTCATGCCACCTCTTACATGTCCCACAGAACTCCTGCCGTTGGCTGGTCAACCCCATTTCTTTGTTGCCATCAGCTGGCTAGTAATGATTCGGGGTCGCGTTAAGTCCAAGTGACGGACTCTTGTGGAACTCTACGCAGGCTGTTGCTTAGCTAGAGCCTAGGAGGCTGAATAACGTTTACGATTTCATATCGGTCGATGATCTTGAGGAAAATTCCAGCTGGCAAAACATTAACGATTGGTCACCAAAACCTTCATTGATTATCCGATTTACCCGGCTAATCTGCAGCAGTCACTTGAACTTCATAAGCTTCTATTTATCGTCCTCGTTTCACTTACGAACAGGGCTACATTAAACGCAATCTTTCTGAAGTCTTTCTAACACTTAAATTTGTTTTCAGATTAAAAATATTTTTTGTTAAGCTTTTTTTCTACTACCAATCTGAACTTGATATACTTCCTTCGTCGGCCATCATCAGCTATTTTGCTGGCCAAATAGCAACATGCATTTACTACTTTTACTAGTATATGATTTCCTAATCTAATCCCTCTACCATTATCTGACTTAATTCTACCACAATCCATTCCTCACGTTTCCAAGGTCTCTGTGCTTTTTCCAGAATTACGATATCACTGTAAACCGTAAAGATTTAATTTCTTCTCGCTGAAGTTCAATTCCTTTTTCAGATTTCTCTTCAGTGTACTCAACTGATTGCTCAGTGTACACAGTGAGTGATATAGGGTGTGGGCTCCAAGTCTCTCCCAGTCCCTTCTCATCTAGTGTTCTCCCGTATGTCCTCCAATACTTATTGCAATATCCGCCTGGGCTACACTGCTACAACAGGTGTGTATTGTGGGCTGCCGCCACTCCAGGGGTAGCAAGCAAACAGCTCACCTCAACCCAGCTCCCTGAGCTGTTCATGTCCTAAATTCGTTGTAGGTCAGGCTTTTATGTCCTAGTCTCATGCTAACTCCAAGGTGTCAGGCGGCCGCAGACTCTCCTATAGGTGGTCCACATGTCGTGGTAAACAACGCAAAGTCACTTGCCCTCTCACAGCCACAGTAGTACCGCTCTGCTGGACAGTATTTAGGCCGCCACCCGACCAAGCTGCGGCCTATGCACGGTCCAGGTTTCACGCTGAAAATATCTGCAGCCCACCGATAGGAGTCTTCTTCAGCCTTGCCGTGAGCACCTGTCGTCCGCGCTTCCTTGAACTCCCGTCAACCGATCCTAGGTCTATCACTTTGCTGGACTTCCGCCAAGCTGCTCCAGGTGTCACGTCTCATGGAACCACCTCAGTTCGCCCAATAGGCGGTCGTCGTCACCGATTCACGTCTCCGTTATCCGAAGACGCCCGACCGTCTGGAGACACCATGGTCCCACCGGCCACTGATCAGGTCACACCACGCCGCTGCAGACCACTGACATCCTATAAGCTCCATCGTCAATGAGAGCAACCTCTCGCATCACTGGATCCTATCGCCGATCATCCTCTGCATCCTCCTGACCCGTCTCCTACTAAGGATTTATGGACTTTGTAATTTTAGGAATATTCCTGGCAACGGCGAAGACGGACTTTTCTAGAATGAGATTTTCACTCTACAGCGGAGTGTGCGCTCATATGAAACTTCCTGACAGATTAAAACTGTGTACCGGACCGAGACTCGAACTCGGGAACTTTGCCTTTCGCGGGCAAGTGCTCTACCAACTGAGCTACCGAAGCACTACTCACAACCCGTCCTCACAGCTTCAATTCTGCCAGTACCTGGGCTCCTACCTTCCAAACTTCGCAGAAGCTTTTCTGCAAACCTTGAAGAACTAGCATTCCTGGGAGAAAGGATATTGAGGAGACATGGCTTAGCCACAGCATAGGGGATGTTTCCAGAATTAGATTTTCACTCTGCAGCGGAGTGTGCGCTGATATGAAACTTCCTGACAGATTAAAGCGCACGCTCCGCTGCTGAGTTAAAATCTCATTCTGGAAACATTTCCTAGGATGTGGCTAAGCCATGTCTCTGAAAATATCCTTTCTTCCAGGAGTGCTAGTTCTTCAAGGTTTGCAGAAGAGCTTCTGTAAAGTTTGGAAGGTAGGAGACGAGGTACTGTCAGAATTGAAGCTGTGAGAACGGGTCGTGAGTCGTGCTTGGGAAGCTCATTTGGTAGAGCACTTGCCTGCGAAAGGCAAAGGTCCCGAGTTCGAGTGTCTGTCCAGCACACAGTTTTAATCTGTCAGGAAGTTTCACGGACTTCTCTGTTTGTAATGAAGTGGTGTGGTTATTCATCGCGAGTAACTGTTTTTAAGTTTTGTTTCATAGTTCAATAATAAACATTTTTTATTGCTACTTGAGCATTTCAATTGTCGTCCATCGTACCCCTCGGCCATGGGAACTAGATTTATTATTGCAGTAACTGCCTGAATGTAATCACTATTACCTCATAGAGTACAGGATGAAATATAGTTCTGGAACGAACATTCAGTAAACCCATTATAGAAGACTTGACGTTGCTGTAGTAGGAAATAGTCAATTAGCAACATGACTGGTACCTTTTTAATTGCACAGTGGCCTACGTAAATATAAGTTCCCGAAAATTTACGTTTAACAGAATGTGATGACGCCACAGTTGTTAATGCCTTTCCATCTTTTGAAAAGGAAAATCCCACAGGCTACACCCAGCAATGGAAATTTTTATAAAAACACGCACTTCCTGCGTCCCCACAGAGGATATTCGACGTCATTCAAAATCCCCCTTGCCTTCAGCACTCCGCCCCACTCGCAGCCGGCTTGCCGCGAAGCCGATTTATTCCACTAATATCGCGGCCAGACCTTCCCTCTGAGTTCACGCCATCTTCCGTCGCCCATTCCAGAGGAAATATTACTGTCACGCTAGAGAGCAGGCAGCGTCTATTTATCCACGAAATTTCTGGTCAGAACGAAAGATCATATCATGATCATCATGATGATAATCATCTACTTCAAGAATTGGATCTTTAGGTCAGTCCCGTCTCCTTCAAAATTGGTCTTCCTAAACATCTTTTGCCTTTTTGTTTGTATTGTTTAGTGCCTCTTGCATCTGGAATGCGGTCTATACGTTCTTTCGATATTAAGTGATATTATTTTATTATGTCAATAATGTTTTTCTGTTCAGAGCAGTTCGGCTGTCATCATTTCCCTTTTTACCCTCAAAGTGTATCCACACACGAATCTATGGAAATTAATTTTACATGCTTCTATTCTTGGTATAGTGCCTCTGTGGAACTTTCTTTCCCAATGTTTTGTGTTAACTTCCAATTAGCAGCATCCCCGAAAGTTTGTGTTCAACAGAATTTGATGACGCCACATTTGTTATGCGACATGTAATACTACACCGTAAGTATTTGAAGTATTGACTTGCGCTATGATCTGCTTGACAGTTTCAATCTTAACTCGCAGGACCTGGCGTCGCGAAAACGTTATTGATTTTGTCTTTGTGATGGAGACGCTTAGTTTAAATTCTCTAGCTATTTTACTTGGTAGAGCACTTGCCCGCGAAAGGCAAAGATCCCGAGTTCGAGTGTCGGTCCTGCTCACAGTTTCAATCTGCAGGAAGTTTCTTGTTTTACTTAAGTTAAGGACAGTTTCTTCTAAGTTAAGGACAGTTTCTTGTAAGTTATTTTCGTTCTAACTATTACTTGGTCGTCAGCAAAAAAGTAGTGTACTAACACCCACATCGTTAATTTTAAAATATTTTATTATATGTAACCTAGTTCTGGTCACATTGTCGATACACATATTAAAAATCGTGGGTGATAGGGGACACCATTATCTAACTACTTGATTTATTTAAGCCATATTAGGTCTGCTGCCAGCTATTTTTGTTTGTATTTTGTTGTTCATATGTAAGCCCTGTACAGTTCTTATGATACAGTTCTTATGACATGAATTTCTTTTATTAAAACAATTATATTAATATTTCATAAGGATCTGCGAAGCTATTTTGGTCTAGAGTATATACAGGGTGATCCAAAAGTCCGTTAACATTTGCTAATTCCATACCACGTGGAGTAATGTAGGTAGAGAGGTACAACTTGACACACGCGCTTGAAATGAAATGGGGTTTTCTTGAGACCAAAATAGTGCACCAAATAACCAAAAAACGTCGCTTCATATGACAGAAAAGCAATAATTACCAAAATAATTGATTTTTAGGATAGACGATGTTCTTTATGCCAATGCTCAACACGTCAGCAGTCGTTCATCAACAATACCTGTAGTCGAGGGACAACGTTAACGGCAGTGTACAGCATATATCTACATCTACTTCTACATATATACTCCGCTAGCCACCAAGCGGTGTGTTGCGGAGGGCACAATTCGCGCCGAAGTCATATTTCCCCCCATCTGTTCCACTCGCGGATCGCACGAGGGAAAAACGACTGAACGCGTCAGTACGAGCTCTTATTTTCCCTATCTTTGAATGATGAACATTACGCGATTTGAAAGTTGGTGGCAATAATGTATGCTCTACATCCTCGGTGAAGATTAGATTTCGGAATTTAGTGAGCAGCCCCTTCTGTTTAGCGCGTCGTCTATCTGCAAGTGTGTCCCACTTCAGACTTTCTATGACATTTGTAACGCTCTCGCGATGGCTAAATGTACCAGTCACGAATCTTGCCGCTCTTCTTTGGACCTTCTCAATTTCTTGAATCAAACCCAACTGGTAAGGGTCCCATACAGACGAACAATACTCGAAGACTGGACGAACTAACGCATTGTAAGCTACTTCCTTTGTTGAAGGACTGCATCGCTTCAGGATTCTACCAATAAACCTCAATCTAGAGTTCGCCTTACCCGTTACTTGTGTAATCTGATCGTTCAATTTGAGATCATTTCGAATAGTCACACCCAGATACTTGGCTGATGTTACCGCTTCCAAAGACTGATCATTTATTTTGTAATCGTACTTTAATGGGGATTTACGCCTTGTTATACGCAGTAGGTTACACTTACTAATATTGAGAGATAACTGCCAGTCATTACACCACGCATTTATTTTCTGCAAATCCTCATTGATCTGTTCACAACTTTCGTGTGATACTAATTTCCTGCAGACTACAGCATCACCGGCAAACGGTCGAAGGCCGCCGTCAATACCATCAACCAGATCGTTTATGTAAATCGTAAAAAGCGGAGGACCTATTACGCTGCCCTGGGGCACACCTGAAGTTACTCTTGTTACCCCGTTCAGGACGACATACTGCTCCCTGTCTATCTAGCCGCATATGTCACTGGATAGACCGTAAGCGCGCACTTTTTGTAGCAAGCGACAGTGCGGAACTGAGACGTTCGCCTTTCGAAAGTCGAGAAATATGGCATCAACCTGTGAGCCGGTATCTAGAGCCTGTTGCACATCATGCACAAAGAGGGCCAGCTGTGTCTCGAATGACCGGTGTTTCCTAAAACCGTGCTGGTTTCTGCAGATGAGCTTCTCAGAGTCTAGAAAGGTCATTATGTCTGAACACAAAAAATGTTCCATGATTCTACAACAAATCGATGTTTGTGAAATTGTCCGGTAATTACGTGCATCCGATTTTCTACCCTTTTTATAGATTGCTATGACCTGGGCCTTTCTCCAGTCCCGTGGAACTTTCCGCCGTTCCAATGATCACTGATAGATGACGGATAAGAATGGTGCAATATTTGTAGCGTAGTCAACATAAAATCTTACGGGGATACCGTCTGGGCCAGATGCCTTTCTGGCGTCTAAGGATCTTAACTGTTTTACAATCCCAGATACACTAAACACTATGCCAGCCAACCTTTCGTTTGTTTGATAATTGAAAGGGGGAATGGTGCTGCAGTCCTCTATAAGTAGGTATGGTAAGAACTACCATCGGATGTTGGTTTTTAGAATTCCTATGAGGGTGTAAGATCGCGGTAGACATGCGACTTCAGGTAGCGCTACAACAAAAAATCACACTGTTAGAGGTCTGGGGAACTGGAAGGCCAAGTATGACGGAAGTGGCGTCTGAAAACGGTATACTCACCGAATGATATACACTTGAAACGATCTGCTATCTAAACAGGGACAGTGCAGGAAATTAGGAAAGCTTACGAAAAGCGCAAAGAAAAAGGGGAGAGGAATATTAGACAGAAGTAAAGATATTTATATTGAACATATACATGAACAGCAACCTCAAATATAAGAGATCGTATCCTATACAGGCGGTGGACAGAAATATGGAAAACCGCGAGAAACGCATGTTTGAACATACACTCCTGGAAATGGAAAAAAGAACACATTTACACCGGTGTGTCAGACCCACCATACTTGCTCCGGACACTGCGAGAGGGCTGTACAAGCAATGATTACACGCACGGCACAGCGGACACACCAGGAACCGCGGTGTTGGCCGTCGAATGGCGCTAGCTGCGCAGCATTTGTGCACCGCCGCCGTCAGTGTCAGCCAGTTTGCCGTGGCATACGGAGCTCCATCGCAGTCTTTAACACTGGTAGCATGCCGCGACAGCGTGGACGTGAACCGTATGTGCAGTTGACGGACTTTGAGCGAGGGCGTATAGTGGGCATGCGGGAGGCCGGGTGGACGTACCGCCGAGTTGCACAACACGTGGGGCGTGAGGTCTCCACAGTACATCGATGTTGTCGCCAGTGGTCGGCGGAAGGTGCACGTGCCCGTCGACCTATGACCGGACCGCAGCTACGCACGGATGCACGCCAAGACCGTAGGATCCTACGCAGTGCCGTAGGGGACCGCACCGCCACTTCCCAGCAAATTAGGGACACTGTTGCTCCTGGGGTATCGGCGAGGGCCATTGGCAACCGTCTCCATGAAGCTGGGCTACGGTCCCGCACACCGTTAGGTCGTCTTCCGCTCACGCCCCAACATCGTGCAGCCCGCCTCCAGTGGTGTCGCGACAGGCGTGAATGGAGGGACGAATGGAGACGTGTCGTCTTCAGCGATGAGAGTCGCTTCTGCCTTGGTGCCAATGATGGTCGTATGCGTGTTTGGCGCCGTGCAGGTGAGCGCCACAATCAGGACTGCATACGACCGAGGCACACAGGGCCAACACCCGGCATCATGGTGTGGGGAGCGATCTCCCACACTGGCCGTACACCACTGGTGATCGTCGAGGGGACACTGAATAGTGCACGGTACATCCAAACCGTCATCGAACCCATCGTTCTACCATTCCTAGACCGGCAAGGGAACTTGCTGTTCCAACAGGACAATGCACGTCCGCATGTATCCCGTGCCACCCAACGTGCTCTAGAAGGTGTAAGTCAACTACCCTGGCCAGCAAGATCTCCGGATCTGTCCCCCATTGAGCATGTTTGGGACTGGATGAAGCGTCGTCTCACGCGGTCTGCACGTCCAGCACGAACGCTGGTCCAACTGAGGCGCCAGATGGAAATGGCATGGCAAGCCGTTCCACAGGACTACATCCAGCATCTCTACGATCGTCTCCATGGGAGAATAGCAGCCTGCATTGCTGCGAAAGGTGGATATACACTGTACTAGTGCCGACATTGTGCATGCTCTGTTGCCTGTGTCTATGTGCCTGTGGTTCTGTCAGTGTGATCATGTGATGTATCTGACCCCAGGAATGTGTCAATAAAGTTTCCCCTTCCTGGGACAATGAATTCACGGTGTTCTTATTTCAATTTCCAGGAGTGTATATGCAGATGATAGCCAAGGCTGCATGTGCCACCTGTCCAGAGCTCTCAACTGTCAGTCGTGATCGGAACAGCGTTGTGTGTAGTTGTGAGCGTGCTGCGTCTTAGCCACATGAATAATGCTCATGTGGTAGGCGCTTTTCTAAGCAAGGTAGCGGAAGCCTTGGCTCTTCAAGAGGCATCATATTGAAGATTTATATCGCTTACGGGCAAAGCAGAAAAACTTCATCCCCTAAGCCACAACTAGGACGAACATGTGAGTTAGATTGACACGGAAGGTCATTGAAGAGACTGTGACGAAAACGAAGTGTCCGACAGCTGCAAAAGGCAGCAGATAACTGAATATCACACTCGAGAAACCTGTCAGCACCAACAAAACAGCAAGCTCCATTTTGTGGGAATTTCAAGGTGTGATAAATAACCGTGACAGGAATCTGTGATGCTGAGGCCATAAAAACTGGACTATGGAGGAATGGAAGGAAGTCTTTTGTTATCAGCCTTTTCCGCACTATAGGCATAGGGGTAACGTATCTGAATGGCGATCAAAACGTCGTGGGCTTTAGGTTCGAACCTTGACAGTGCTAAATTTTGAATAAAATCATCAACAATGGAAGATTTCCGGCATAAAGAAATGGCGGAGGAGGTTCAAGGCACTCTTTTGCTCTCTAGAAGGCAGAATAATCAGCACTGACCGACGGCACGAGAATGCAGAAAGCAATGGAAACCATTGCATTAAAACACATAATGTGCATTCACATCACATATGGCCTGAACTATAAAAGTATCGTGATGAGCTTTCCATTGACAACTCCCACTCGCATCTCCGTGACCGAACTGCCAAGAGTGAGATGACCATGAAAAGAAGATTGAATAGCCAACAAAAGGGTAACATTGTGCAAGTCGGGGCGTGGAATGTCAGAAGTCAGAACGATGTTGGGGGTTCTAGGAAATCTGAAAAGGGAAACGCTAAGGCTCTGTGTAGATATAGTGGGCGTCAGTGAAGTGAAATGGCAAGAAGACAAGATTTTCTGGTCCGACGACAGCAGCAGAAAATGGTATAACAGGGATAAGATTCGTTGTGAGTAGGAAGGCAGGTGTTGCTGAATTATGGGGTCATTCTGATCATAATCGACAGCAAACCATCAGCGACAACAATAGTTCAGGAACTCATGTCAGTATCGCAGACAGAAGATGAAGGGTTATAGAAAGTACATGAGGATACTGAAAGAGCAGAAAGCAGGTGAAGTAAGATGAAAAACTGATAGTCGTCGGAGTCTGGCTTGCGGTTGTTAGGGAAGGAATAGAAGAAAAGCTGGAGAATATGGGGTTGGTTGTGGGAAAATAATTGAATTCTGCAATAGTATACTTACAAGGGAACCTCCCCATCGCACCCCCCTCAGATTTAGTTATAACTTGGGACAGTGGATAGGCCTTGATAAACCGAACACAGATAAATTGAGAAAACAGGAAGAAGTTCTGTAGAACTGTGAAAAAATAAGCAAAATATACAAACCGAGTAGTCCATGGGTCACATATGCAACATTACGGAGTTTGTGGTTTCAGGAGCGCCGTGGTCTCGTGGTAGCGTGAGCAGCTGCAGATGAAGAGGTCAGAGGTCCTTGGTTCAAGACTTCCCACGAGTGAAAATTTTACTTTCTTTATTTTTGCATAGTTATTATCTGTCTGTTCGTTCATTGACGTCTCTGTTCACTGTAATAAGTTTAGTGTCTGTGTTTTGCAACCGCATCGCAAAACCGTGCGATTAGTAGACGAAAGGACGTGCCTCTCCAATGGGAACGGAAAACATTTGATCGCAAGGTCATAGGTCAACCGATTACTCCACAGGAAAACACATCTGATATATTCTATACGACACTGGTGACGGCATGTGCGTCACATGACAGGAATATGTTGTCGACCGACCTAACTTGTACACTTGGCGAATGGGTAAAAAGACTCTTCTACCTTGCCCGATTTAGGTTTTCTTGTGGATGTGATAATTACTCCCAAAAAAGTGATGAAAACATAAGAGTTTGTCACATAAACTGGAAATAAAAAATTAAAATTTTCACTCGATTGAAGATTTGAACCAAGGACCTTTCGTTCCGCAGCTGCTCACGTTACCACGAGACAACGGAGCTCGAGCTACCAAAGCGTCCTTGATATTACCTATCTTCCCATGAACTACTCAGAATGTATATTTTGCTTATTTTTTCTCAGTTCCACACAACTTCTTCCTGTTTTCTCAATTGATCTGTGTTCAGTTTTTCAAGGCCTCTCCACTGTGCCAACTTATAACTAAATCTGAGGGGGGTGCGATGGGGAGGTTCCCTTGTTAGTAAAGGTCGGAAGATACGAAAAAAAGTTAAGTTGCCTTACATCACAGACAGGCAGAGATTCCTAAATCAGATACTGGATTGTAAGATGTACCCAGGAGCAGATATATACTCATGTCACAATTAAGTAGTGATGAAGAGTAGGCTACAGTTTAAGAGACTAGTCAGGCTGAATCAGTTAGCAAAGATGTGGGATACGGAAGTACTGTGGTACGAAGAGATCCGCTTGACGTTCTCTGAGGCTGTAGATACTGTGATAGGACATATGGCAGTGGGCAGTTTAGCTGAAGGGGGATGGAATGCTCTAAAAAGGCTAATCACAGAAGTTGGAAAGATAAAAAGTTGGTACAAGGAAGGTGACTGCGAAGAAACCATCGGTAGCAAAAGAAATACTTTAGTTGATCAATGAAAGAAGGACGTGCAAAAATGTTCAGGGAAAATCAGGAATAGAGAAATACGAGGGAAGCTAAGGTGAAATAGCTACATGAAACATGTGAAGAAACCCGAAAAGGAATTACTATTGGAGAGTCTGAGGCAACAAAAAATGGTTCAAATGGCTCTGAGCACTATGGGACTCAACTGCTGTGGTCATAAGTCCCCTAGAACTTAGAACTACGTAAACCTAACTAACCTAAGGACATCACACACATCCATGCCCGAGGCAGGATTCGAACCTGCGACCGTAGCGGTCGTGCGGTTCCAGACTGTAGCGCGTTTAACCGCTCGGCCACTCCGGCCGGCTCTGAGGCAACATATAGAAAAGTCGCAACAACCTTCGGTGAGGGCGAAGGCGGTAACATTATAAGAGCAGTAGGAATGCAGGGGAGAGAGCGGATAATTCATTAAAAGAATACACTCAAAGCCCTGTGACTGGAAGGACTTGTCTGAAGAGGTGACAAAACAGGAATAGCAGTCAACAGGGCAGGGAAAGAATTTTTAAAGATCTTTGGATGACTTAAGATCAAATAATGCAGAAGGGATAGATAACATTCCCTCAGAGTTTCTGAAATCATTGGGGGAATAAGCAACAAAGCGACTATTCTCATTGGTGTGTAGAATGAATGAAACTAGAGATACACTACCATACTTTCACAGGAACCCCATTCAAACAATTCCGAAGATAGCAAGAGCCAACAAGTGCGTGAATTATCGTACAATCAACTTAACAACTCATGCATACAAGTTGTTGACAAGAATAATATACAGAAGAATGGAGAAGAAAATTTAGATGTGTTAGATGACGATCAGTTGGCTTCAGGAAATAAAAGTGATCAGAGAGACATTTCTGACGTTGCGGTTGATAATAAAAGCATGACTGAAGAAATATCAAGAAGATATCGACTTGGGAAAACGTTCGAGAATGTTATATGGCGCTGAGGAAAATAGGAGTACGCTATAGGGACAGACGCGTAACATACGATATGTACAATAAGCAAGAGGAACCAATAAGACTGGAAGAGCAAGAAAGAAGTGCTCGGTTTAGAAATGATGGAAGACGAGGATGTAGTCTTCGTCACTACTCTACAATCAGTACTCCGAAGAAACAATGACGGAAGTAAAAGGAAGTTTGTAGCATGAGAAAAAATTCAGGGTGAAAAAAGATAGGTGATAAGATTCGTTGATGACACTGCCATCTTCAGAGTAAGTGAAGAAGATTTACAGAATCTGCTTAGTGAAATAAACAGTCTCATGAGTACAGAATACGGAATGAGAGTGTATGTAAGGCAGCCTTTCTACTACGTTAATCACGTCAGGACGGAGCGAGACCTGTCAATTAAATTCTTCTGGTCTACTGACCGCGTTATCAGTATATAAAATTGTCCGACGTTTCGACCACTATTGCAAGTGGCCTTCCTCTTCGCTTTGTGCTGAGCTGTTTTTTGCTGAGTCAACTTGTAGAACCCACGAAAAGGTAGTGGAGTATAGAGCTTTTATTTAGAGATGTATGCCGCTCCACTTTGCTCATGGGTTCTCATTTAAAACTTAGAGCATTAAAGGGCGAAATGTTACGTTACTAATAAACCATCTGACATTTAACTATTTCAAATTTTATTCATAACAAGCCACATTTTATAGGTTTTAGAGTACTTAATGACAAGTATTAGATCTCCGTTGGTATGTCACATACAAAAAAGTACGAAATGCCAGTTTTTATACTATATAATGACAATTCTACTGTTCAAAATGTTATGGAAAGCCGGCCGGGGTGGACGAGCTGTTCTAGGCGCTACAGTCTGGAACCGCGCGACCGCTACGGTCCCAGGAACGAATCCTGTCTCGGGCATGGATGAGTGTGATGTCCTTAGGTTAGTTGGATTTAAGTAGTTCTAAGTTCTAGGGGACTGACGACCTCAGAAGTTAAGTCCCATAGTGCTCAGAGCCATTTGAACCTCATTTGCTGCTTCAACACGTCCGTCTAATCGCTGCCATCTGTACACCCAACGTTACCTCCTGAAAGAAAATCTTCCTCTTCACTAATTTATCCATTGTCTGGGTCTTTGTGAGGTTCCTGAAGGAAATCACCCAGCGCACTATTTTCAAAATCAAACTTTGTAACACGTATAAAGTGCTAATTTCAGTAGCAAGAGACGAGATTATCACTGCAGAGGGCCAATGTGATATAAGCTAACACTCTTCTGTGACATTTGACGTACGAGGCCTCATTGAGATAAACTGTAAGGGACAAAACCAGTGTGCTGACTATTAGAAAACAGGCCCACCATTATTAAATATTCGTAAGCATTGTTAACAACTGTATTTTCCATGAATCTACTCCAGAGCACGTGTCGCCAATGTGCCCAGATAGGCAGGAACCGTGAAATGATACCAATTGCAATCGTAAATTATCAAGGGTTTAGTAATCCAGCGTTAAAGGGAACATGGCCGTCAGCTAAATCACATCAACATTTAGGAAAAAGATCACTGTGATGATGGACCGATCTTAGTGATTGTAGCGTTTTTATATATGTGTGTCGGGCGGGGGGGGGGGGGGGGGGGGCAAGAGGGGCAGTTAGCACCTTCTGGAATGTGGGACACGGTTTTCTTATTAACTGCCACATTCTGATGCATTTTAGGAACTTTTTGTGATTTCTAAATGGAAGTGAGTAGCCTGTCATTTCCTGACCATGCATGTGTATTCTTTCTGTTTCTACGACATGGTCGGTCTCTGAGAAATAGGGACTTTATCCAGCCGGGGTTGACGAGTAGGTTCCTCCCTAATCTTTCTAAGTGGGTAGTGGATTGGACATAAAAGGCCACTCCTGGGTCGGGTGATTTAATTATAATGGTCGGTGTTTTCCAACATCCGCTGCAGAGAAGTTTCTAAGAATCCTAGCAGGAAGCAGCACCACCCAATTCATAAATAACCACCTTCCCGCGCGTGGGCAAACGGAGGAGAATGGTGGGACGATCCCAAAACAAAGCGGCTGGTGACCTCACCAAGAAAACAAGTAGAATTTAACAAGTAAATGAAACAACATATCACCAATCACTTCTAATAAACTGCGATTTCCCGCGCGTGGGCAAACGGAGGAGAATGGTGGGACGATCCCAAAACAAAGCGGCTGGTGACCTCACCAAGAAAACAAGTAGAATTTAACAAGTAAATGAAACAACATATCACCAATCACTTCTAATAAACTGCGATTTCTGGTGAAGACCTGTCGCCGCACCCCCAAAACGCTCTCCCGAACCGTCCGCTGCCAGCCGCTTCAACGGACGTAGGAAGACGCGTCGATCTCCCATCTCACGGCGTCGCAGCTCGCACCGGCCAGACCGATGTCGTGGGTTGACTCCTGTTGCTCTCGTGTCGGCCGCGAAGCCACTACCCCTCGCTATACGGCGCGGCCCACTGGACTCACATGGCGACCTCACATGCGCCTACGCTCAAGGCGGACAAGTCATCTTGTGTCTCAGTGCGCGATCGACCAGCCGATCGATCCAACCGCCAATGACCATTGCCTGAGCAAACTCGAGCAGACTGGCGGCGTAACGCGCAGACTCAGATGCAGGAACTAAGCCCCGACCGGGCGACCACTTGCTGAGTTCTCTCACTGCGCCACAAATTCGGACGAGAGACAGACTAGCAAGCTGGGGACGAGAGACTGACCCCAAACTGACTCCAGACTCGCCCAGACTGACCAACTGGCGAGCTCATAGCGCCCCTTAAATGCACGTGAACAGGCAACCTTTCCCCTTTCCCACGAGAGGGAGACACCAAAGCTGCGATTGCCACAGCGGTGCCACCGTCAGAAACGAAAGGGCTACTGCTTCACGCAACGCGCTGCGGCGCGCACTTCAAAACACCAATTTTTACCATAGCTCACCAGTTAGAAGACACTCCTTCTCCCCCCAGAAAAAGTTTACATTACAGTAGTGTGCAGAAGATGGTGGGTAGGAATTACTCACACCTGAAAATCTTTTTTCTTTCTTTCGATAAAAAAGGACTTGCAAATGTTCAACATAAAACCATATGTCCAAATCAATTTGCCATTACACATCATTGCGATTTATTCGCCTGTGGAACATGATACTATCACTCAACATCGGTAACGACTACATAGAAAGATATGGAAAGCTCCATGGCGTATTTGTGTTTGGAAATGAAGTTTCAGTGTGATAAACAACGAGGAAGTTTACTTTCGGAACGTCACTCGTACCTACACCACTGGCAATTAAAATTGCTACACCACGAAGATGACGTGCTACAGACGCGAAATTTAACAGACAGAAAGAAGATGCTGTGATATGCAAATGATTAGCTTTTCAGAGCATTCACACAAGGTTGGCGCCGGTGACGACACCTACAACGTGCTGACACGAGGAAAGTTTCCAACCGATTTCGGCCGGCCGGTGTGGCCGTGCGGTTAAAGGCGCTTCAGTCTGGAACCGCGTGACCGCTACGGTCGCAGGTTCGAATCCTGCCTCGGGCATGGATGTGTGTGATGTCCTTAGGTTAGTTAGGTTTAATTAGTTCTAAGTTCTAGGCGACTGATGACCTCAGAAGTTAAGTCGCATAGTGCTCAGAGCCAGCCAACCGATTTCTCGTACACAAACAACAGTTGACTGGCGATGCCTCGTGAAACGTTGTTGTGATGCCTCGTGTAAGGAGGAGAAATGCGTACCATCACGTTTCCGACTTTCATAATGGTCGGGTTGTAGCCTATCGCGATTGCGGTTTATCGTATCACGACATTGCTGCTCGCGTTGGTCGAGATCCAATGACTTAGCAGAATATGGAATCCGTGCGTTCAGGAGGGAAATACGGAGCGCCGTGCTGGATCCCAACGGCCTGTTACCACTAGCAGTCGAGATGACAGGTATCTTATCCGCATGGCTGTAACGTTTCGTACAGCCAGGTCTCGTTCCCCGAGTCAATAGATGGGGACGTTGGCAAGACAACAACCATCGGCACGAACAGTTCGACGACGTTTGCAGCAGCATGGACTATCGGCTCAGAGACCGTACCAGGTCGGGTTGACGGAGGAGATAGAGAAGATCCAAAGAAGAGCGGCGCGTTTCGTCACTGGGTTATTTGGTAACCGTGATAGCGTTACGGAGATGTTTAATAAACTCAAGTGGCAGACTCTGCAAGAGAGGCGCTCTGCATCGCGGTGTAGCTTGCTCGCCAGGTTTCGAGAGGGTGCGTTTCTGGATGAGGTATCGAATATATTGCTTCCCCCTACTTATACTTCCCGAGGAGATCACGAATGTAAAATTAGAGAGATTAGAGCGCGCACGGAGGCTTTCAGACAGTCGTTCTTCCCGCGAACCATACGCGACTGGAACAGGAAAGGGAGGTAATGACAGTGGCACGTAAAGTGCCCTCCGCCACACACCGTTGGGTGGCTTGCGGAGTATCAATGTAGATGTAGATGTAGATGTAGATGGCTGAGGTTACCCTTGACTCTGCGTCACAGACAGGTGTGTGTGCCTGCACTGGTTTACTCAACGACGAACCTGGATGCACGAATAACAAAACGTCATTTCTTCAGATGAATCCAGGTTCTGTTAAAACATCATGATGGTCGCATCCGTGTTTGGCGACATCGCGGTGAACGCACATTGGAAGCGTGTATTCGTCATCGTCATACTGGCGTATTGCCCGGCGTGATGGTATGGGGTGCCATTGGTTGCACGTCTCGGTCACCTCTTGTTCGCATTGACGGCACTTTGAACAGTGGGCGTTACATTTCAGATGTGTGGCTCTACCCTTCATTCGATCCCTGCGAAACCCTAAATTTCAGCAGGATAATGCACGACCGCATGTTGCAGGTCCTGAACAGGCCTTTCTGGATACAGAAAATGTTCGACTGCTGCCCTGGCCAGCACATTCTCCAGATCTCTCACCAACTGAAAACGTCTGGTCAATGGTGGATGAGCAACTGGCTCGTCACAATACGCCAGTCACTACTCTCGGTGAACTGTGGTATTGTGTTGAAGCTGCATGGGCAGCTGTACCTGTACACGCCATCCAAGCTCTGTTTGACTCAATGCCCAGGCATATCAAGGCCGTTATTACGGCCAGAGGTGGTTGTTCTGGGTACTGATTTCTCAGGATCTATGCACCCAAATTGCGTGAAAATGTAATCACATGTGAGTTCTAGTATAATATATTTGTCCAATGAATACCCATTTATCATCTGGATTTCTTCTTGGTGTAGCAATTTTAATGGCCAGTAGTGTACTTACGGGATATGTGAAGTTGGAATAAGGTGAGGTAAGGGGATACTTGCAGGATAAGTGAGGTCAGATGAGGGTAGAGAAAGGGGGTAGTGAGCAGTGGAAATGGGAAATGTTTCGCCGCAGCCACTGTGCACGAGGAAGGCAGCAATGAGCGGATAAACGCCGCCGCGTCGCCGCAAGCAGGCGTAGGCGGACAGGACGGCTTGGAGATCCGGGCGGGATGCCTGCTGCTCGCCCCGCCTGCCGCTGTAGACATTAATCAAGTCCGCCGGAGCGGCAGCGGCAGCAGCAGACACTCCACCCTGCCCCGCCCATTATCTCGGCTGCCACTCCGCTGGCGGCGCCGACGGCGGCGCTTCGAGCGCAAACACGGCGCCGAACGCCCGTGGCGTCAGAGGGCACGCGTCTTCACGGCGCGGACGACTACCCGCGGCGCGACGAAAGAGCAGTCGCTTAGCGCTCCACACGCCTGCGAGCAACTAAGAGCGGAATCTACACTGGAGAGCCATTGGCACTGGTACACCTGCCTAATATCGCGTAGGGCCCCCACGAGCACGCAGAACTGCCGCAACACGGCGTGGCATGGACTGAAGTAGTGCTGGAGGGAACTGACACCATAAATCCGTAACAGTACGAGGTGGAGATCTCTTCTGAACAGCACGTTGCAAGGCATCCCAGATACGCTCAATAATGTTCATGTCTGGGGAGTCTGGTGGCCAGCGGAAGTGTTTCAGCTAAGAAGAGCGTTCCTGGAGCCACTATGTAGCAATTCTGGGCGTGTGGGGATTCGCATTGTCCTACTGGAGTTGCTGAAGTCCTTCGGAATGCACAACGTACATTAATAGATGCAGGTGATCAGATGCGATACTTACGTACGCGTCATCTGTAGAGTCGTATCTAGACGCATCAAGGGTCCCATATCACTCCAATTGCACAGGTCTCCACCATTACAGAGACTCAACCAGCTGACATGTAGGGTCCATCCATTCGCGAGGTTCTCTCCATACCCGTACACTTCCATTCGCTCGATACAATTTGAAACAAGACTCGTCCGATTAGGCAACATGTTTCCAGTCACCAACAGTTCAAGGTTGGTGTTGACGGGCCCAGGCTTCAAGCCGGCTGCTGCGGAAGAGCGGTTCTACGCGCTTCAGTCCGGAACCATGTGGCTGCTACGGTCGCAGGTTCGAATCCTGCCTCGGGCATGGATGTGTGTGATGGCCTTAGGTTTACGCCGTTCTAAGTCTAGGGGGCTGATGGCCTCAGATGTTAAGTCCCACAGTGCTTCGAACCATTTGAACCATGCTCCAAAAGCCCAAATCGATGATGTTGCGTTGAATCGGTCGTACGCTAACACTTGCTGATGGCCCAGCACTGAAATCTGCAGCAATTTCACGAAGGGTTGGGCTTCTCTCAGGTTGAAAGATTATCTTCAGTCGTCGTTGGTCCCGTTCTTGCAGCTTCTTTTTCCAGCCGCAGCGGTGTCGGAGATTTGATGTTTTGCAGGATTCCTGACATTCGCGCTACACTCGTGAAACGGTCGTATGGGAAAATTCCCATTTCATCGCTACCTCGGAGATGCTACCATCACTCGTGCGCCGACTATAACACCACTTTAAAACTCAATTAAATCTTGATAATCTGGGAATGTAGCAGCGATAATCGTTCTAACAATTGCGCCAGACACTTGTTATATAGGCGTTGCCGACCCCAGCGCCGTGTTCTGCCTGTATTTGAATGCGCATGCCTACACCAGTTTCTTTGGCGTTTCAGTGTGTATTACTTAGCGATTATCCCGAAACCCTGAACTCGGAACCAAACACCTGTTGCAGTTTGCATATCTAATGCCTCCCGAAGGCCATAAAACTTATTTGTTTCAGTAATTCACGTAATTAGTGACCGACTTTAAAATTAAAATGTTATAATCTATAGCACTCTGTCTTCACGCCACGGGTGGCCTACCGGGACCATCCGACCGCCGTGTCATCCTCAGATGAGAATGCGGATAGGAGGGGCATGGGATCAGCACACCGCTCTCACGGTCGTTATGATGGTATTCTTGACCGAAGCCGCTACTAGTCGGTCGAGTAGCTCCTCAATTGGCATCCCAAGGCTGAGTGCACCCCGAAGAATGGCAACAGCGCATGGCGGCCTGGATGGTCACCCATCCAAGTGCCGACCACGCCCGGCAGCGCTTAGCCTCGGTGATCTCACGGGAACCGATGTATCCACTGCGGCAAGGCCGTTGGGCTTATAATGTATAGGGTGGCGCACAAAACTTGTCACCATTTTACTTCTGATTAAACGCTTTACTGTCAAGACAAACTCAAGGGAACATGCACCACCCTGGAAACCACTTTGTGGAGAATTATTCTACCTCAGCACATCCTCAGTTTGTCCACCCTCCTCCTCACGAATACTGATTTTAGCGATAACCCTACGACACATGTGACTTCACTGCAAGCTTGGAGAATAAGGTGTACGGGCTATATTAAATCATGTGGACATTTCGGTAAAATTGTTCCATTTAAGTATCTTCAAACAAAGAAGTCACATCGGTTGAGGTCTGGACTATTGGGAGGCCAAAGTTGTCTGTCCCTGAAACGACATAGAAATCTGAATGAAATGACCCGCATTTCGAAAGCTCGTGTAAGAAATCCAAAACATTACGTGACCTTACTCCATCCCACATGAGCCAATGCGTCTTGAAGGGCAACGCAGTAGTAAGAATCTGTGGAACGAAGGTATTGTGGAGCATGTTTTAAGCAATACGCATTGTCCACAGCTTCTTCAAAGAGTAAACACCGGAGAAAGATGTCGTTCATGAAGCACTTACGGAATTTCAGCAGCCCAAATGTGTAGCCGCGCGGCGTGGCCGTGCGGTCTTGAGCGCCTTGTCACGGTTCGTGCGGCTGTCCCTGTCGGAGGTTCGAGTCCTCTCTTGGGCATGGGTGTGTGTGTTGTCCTTGGTGTAAGTTAATTTAAGTTAGGTTAAGTAGTGTGTAAGCTTAGGAACCGATGACAGCAGTTTGTTCCCATAAGCTTTTCCCACAAATTTCCAGTTTCCAAAAGTGTACATTTCCTTTGTTATCCAAACAGTCCAACTGAAAATGCGCCTCCTCTGAAAACCAGACGGTGCTGAAAGTTTATCTCTATCCTCTTCGCAGCGGGCGATTAGTAGTCTCCTCCGCCTGTGCTCTGTAGTGAGCTGCTCAGGAGAGATAATCATGAAGGGATACATGTCGATGTAGCTCAAAAAGAATCCGTTGAATCGGGCGTCTGATATGCCCCGTTGCACTGCTTCCTTCCTGCACGATTTTCCGTAGCTTCTATTCAAAGCAACTCATACCGCATAAGTATTCTCCGGTGAACAAATAGGCTTCAGTCAAAATCACTTCGCTTTCAATATTAATTCTTCCCGTACAAACTGATCATGCAGCCAATGAATGGTTTTCTTCCAAGGTGTCCTCGGTGTGTTAAACTGTTGTCGAAATCATCTCTGAGTCGTAAAGGACTTTTTGTTTCGTGAAAAAGTAACAGAACTGGTGATCACTGCAGCGTTGTTAGTTGTGCTTTGTCGGCCGTGTTGTATACACAAGTCTCCTAGCGACGGTACCTTGAATTACACGTCCTTCCGTAACTCATTTATTTCTCCAAGCTCTACAGCCACCGCTGTTGACATGGTCAATGGGATATCCAACGCGACTCATGAATTACGAACGAAAAAAATGGCGGCACATGTCGTGCGCCACCCTGTACTTATAAAGAGGTACCCTGTTACGTTAAAAATTTAACACAGTGAGACAAGTATTATAGCTAGCAACTGTATGTTTATCTCGAGTCAACGTAACTATCGGCGTGCAAATACCCGGACCTTATGCACCCAGTATGTATGACTGAGAACACTTAGCAACTTAAGACAAACTTTACACGCAATTTCAAACCTTTAAGTAACTTTTCTTGCTGACGTCCCACACAAAATGATGAAACTTTGTCGCTTACTGTCTTTTCTCTTTTCGAACAGTACTGCATTATCATCAGGCAAGATGTTTTACTTTATTACTTCTGTACAACAGCCTCTACTAGCAACACAGCTTGCAAACACCATCTTCATGTACCACAGAATGTACGTACAGAATCACCATACAGTTGAGGCGATAGGACGTCAGAGACATTTCCGCGCTTCAAAAACTAGCCGCTGCTTAAAATGCAGCGCAGTAAAACTTCAAGATCAAGCATGACTTTTAAATTTATTACTTACATACTACGAACTCTATTCCCAACACACTTTGTAGACGGTATGTACATGTAGGCCCCACCTAAGATACCTGTTAAAGTACATATGACATGAAATTCAGGCACATTGAGATGCTCGAAAAACTTGCTTTTGATTAAAATGATCCGAAAATTGCTCAGACTTTATTCATTCAGTGTTTCATAAAGAGTCGACTAAGCGACTTCCACGAAACTTTATGCATAATTTCAAATCTTTCCTCGTTTATACGCTTAATGTCAAGTATTTAACACATTGGCTCATTTGCAAAGTAGTCAAATGTCTGAAGCTGCTCTTCTACATGATAGTTCGATTTTTTAAAGGACTGCGTTTTTACTGGTAGCATACTAACGAGCCATGTAAAAACTGGAAGCATCATATGCCTAATCAAGGCTTCCCTTTATAGTGGTATGAAACTGAAGGTTACAGCTGGGATGGTAGTATGGTTGAGGAGAGTTTATTACAGTACTGCATTTCCACACCCCTCAGAACAACTTTTTGTTACCCCCACTTTTAATGTACCACGCATTTACACTGCTTTAGTATGATAAATGTAAAAAACAATATTGTTAGTATATACCTATGGGTCACAGAGTACGGCTGCGAGAAATATACGAGGGTTGGGTTGTTTTGGGGGAAGAGACCAAACAGCGAGGTCATCGGTCCCATCGAATTAGGGAAGGACGGTGAAGGAAGTCGGCCGTGCCCTTACAAAGGAACCATCCCGGCATTTGCCTGGAGCGATTTTAGGGAAATCACGGAAAACCTAAATCAGGTTGGCCGGACGCGGGATTGAACCGTCGTCCTCCCTAATACGAGTCCAGTGTGCTAACCACTGCGCCACCTCGCTCGGTGAAAAATACGAGGTATAGAGAAAAGAGACTCACGTCATTTGACCATGATGGAAACCCCGCTTACGCTGTGTGATAAGTACTTCTTTATGATCCAACTACTTTCCGGCGTTAGAGCCACATCTTCAGAGAAGTATACTTATTTCACAAATGACCCAACGTTTAGCCACAATTGGACAGAGAATGTTGTGTCATCAACTGAAATATGAAAATAAATTACGAATTACATACGTATCCCTGAAGAAGTGGCTCTAATGCCACGGAACTAGTTGGATCATAGATAATTGTTTATCATAGATTCAAAATGGTTCAAATGGCTCTGAGCACTATGGGACTTAACATCTATGGTCATCAGTCCCATAGAACTTAGAACTACCTAAACCTAACTAACCTAAGGACATCACACAACACCCAGTCAACACGAGGCAGAGAAAATCCCTGACCCCTCCGGGAATCGAACCCGGGCGCGGGAAGCGAGAGCGCTACCGCACGACCACGAGCTGCGGACGTTTATCATAGAGCTGATACGGTGTTTTTCATCATTGTACGATTCTGAAATGTTGTTGGACGAGTCATTGGACAGAGCATCCGTCCAAGTTTGTAATTTATGTTACAGGTACTCACTGTGGGCGTTGTCTGTGACGTAACGAATGTCAAGTGGGGCGGAAAAGCACGTGCGTGCTTCTCATTCAAGTTGCTGTTTGCTTTACAGATTAATTCACTGTTCGCTTCACGGAGGCGAGAACAAATTCGATGCGACAATATGAAGTGTATTATTTGTCTACGAGTTTTGACATGCTTGGCCCTTAGTGGTAACTTATAATTTTTACGCAGTCGTCTTCTGAAACACAGGAAGTACTTATCAATGACCCTATATACCGTCATCACACACTAATGGAAACACTTGGCTGATGTAGCCATGTGTAATATGGATGTATTGGACGTCACTCGTGATCTTTTTTCCCAACTGTTTCACTCCTGAGATGTTACTTTATGAAGCTGTTATGTCGAATTACGTATCCAATTAATTTCGATTTTCTTCTCTGTATCATCTTAATGAATATCCGCTATTTAGCATTTCTTCATTAGACTTTGTTCCAGTCCAGGATGTTTCTGTAGCGCTGCTCCATATAGCTACTGTTTTTATTTTCTTCCTTTCTTTTTCCTCCGGAGTACGTCCCTCACAACCACAGCTTAAGGGGCTGCGGAACGCCCTATACTTGCAATGTTAAAATAACGCTTATAAATTACATCTTTCCTCATAAAGTATTTGATGTAGGAAGTTGCACTCTTTACAGATTATTTATTGAATATGGGCTACAACTTAACACAGGGATTTTACAAAATTTTAGTTCAGTTATTAAAGATGATTTTTTTTCAGTTGTAATGAAAATTCACAATATTTTCTTGCAATTTTTTATTTATATATTCAAAAATATACAGTTTTTTTGGAAAAAGGCTGTGTTAAATTATGCAGAAGGTACTGTGTAACATTTACTGAAAGTTTGAAACAAATATGTTTGGAAGATCCTTAGAAAACATGTAATTAGTACGAGAAAATAAAAGTTTTGGGAATCGAGCGACAAAGATTGGATTAACTTTTTAGCGCATTCCAGGTCCATAGGATGGATTATCTTCATCCTCTGCAAACTCCTCCTCCAGCTTCCTCTTGTTCCTCCTCCTGTTTACTCTTGCTTGTATTTCTAGACTCTTTACAGCCCTGTCTGCAGCCCGAAGGCGTTCCTTGTCTAAAGGAAGCATCGCTCGTTGTTGTGTTCGTAGATTTTGCTACCATTTTCTTCAGTTGCAGTTACTGCAACACTGTTCCAAAAGGTGGTCATGTATGAACACTTACCACATTTCAGTTGTATTTCAATAGCAAGTCCTACGTGCTTTATTAAGGAGAGTTCCAGACCAACTTCACTACAATGAATACATCTTACACAGTTTGAAAAAATTCCTTTGAGAACCGACATATCAAATATTTCATTCACATCCGATTCGCCCATAAAACATTCATAGTTTTCACTCATTGAACCCAGCTTCTTCTGTGAAGTATTTTCTTTCCCACTTTGACTGCTATGGGCAGGTGTACTTGAGAGGTTAGGTTCACTCACTTGGTTATCGTCTTTATTGTTTACAGTAATAACACATACCTTTGGCTTTCCAACAATTCTCCTTTTCTTAAAAGCCTTCAGAGGATTTCTAATAACTTTACTTTTACTCATTATTATACTTCAACAAAACAGAGACTCAAGAAACAGAATTAATTACGAATATTTTCGAGATAACGACAGAGTAAATAAACATGAAACAATCGACAATCACACCAGCGATATATATTGAACCATCACAGGTTAGCCACAACACATACTTTATCTCACATCACTAAAATGTACCTGATGAACACGGACGTTAATAATAACACCATTTGACAGCAGTTTAACAGCGCCACAGTGGGTCACGCCCATGTAGAACACATTTCAAAAAAAATTAAAAAATAGTTGTAGTCTTCGGAATTGAATAAATTATATATCTATTAAAAGGTAATAGTCTGCAGATTCAAAAAACGCAAAATAGTAAAAATTGAACTTTTCGTGATTTTGAGCCTTTCCGGAGCCCCTTAAGTTGCTCCAGATAAATGCCTTGACGAATTTCTTCCCCATCTGTACTTTTAAGGTGGTTGTTGATAACATACTATTATTTCTCAACGCTTGTTTGGACATTGCGATTCTTCTTTTAAAATACTTAATGCTCTGTTGTCATTGTTATGTTGCATGTTAACCGGGGACCTAGAAACGACGGAGAGGCTCCGTCCCCGCCGCAGCCGCAGTGGTCCACAACCCCACGACGACTACCGCAGTCCACTTCACCCCTCCGCCGCCCCACACCGAACCCTGGGTTACTGTGCGGTTTGGCCCCAGGTGGACACCCCCCCCCCCCCCCCCTAAGGGAACGTCCAGACGAGTGTAACCCCTATGTTTGCGTGGTAGAGTAATGGTGGTGTGGTGGTGTACACGTACGTGGAGAACTTGTTTGCGCAGCAATCGCCGACATTGTGTAGCTGAGGCGGAATAAGGGGAACCAGCCCGCATTCGCCGAGGCAGATGGTAAACCGCCTAAAAGCCATCCACAGACTGACCGGCTCACGGGACCTCGACGCAAGTCAGCCGGGCGGATTCGTGCCGGGGACCAGGCGCTCCTTCCCGCTCCGGAAGCCGTGCGTTAAGCTGCTCGGCTAAGCGGGCGGGCTTCAAAATTATGTTACTGTACTTCCAAACTACCAAAATTCATTCACTTGAGACAGTATTAAGTTTCCCATCTTAAAGTTTACCCTTCCTCGTCAGATTTAACTATCATCACTATTTTGATCATTTTCTTCAGGGAGATATATTTGTTGAATTTCATTTTGTTGTTTTTCACAAGTAAATTAATAGTTCTGAATTTTTAACGAGAAAACTGTTGAGACTTTTTAAATAACACAAAGTTTATTGATATTCTACGTCTTTATTCTTCACGTGTTTTATTTCTAACCGTAGTAATCCTGGCGACGAACACATTTCTTCCAGCGAGAGACCAATTTCTAGATACCGTCACTGTGGAACATTTTACTCTGTTGATGGAGCCGCAACCTCACCTCTGCTTGCACCGTTTCATCGCTATCAAAGTAAAGTTCTCGAAGTTGTTCTATAAGTTTCAGAAACAGAAAAATCGGATGGTAACAAAACAGTACTGTGTGAAGGATGATCGATGACAATGAACTCAAGGCGTCAGATAGTTGCAGATGTCGCAGCGGTCGTGTGTGGCCTGCTGCTGAGGTGGAGGGTCCTGCATGTGTGGACGAACTCTTCGAATTCGTGCTTTTGTTTTGCTAATTGTCTCTCACGCAACGACGTACCCTACACACCTCTTTGTTACACGTTACAGTTCGGACTCCCCAAATGGCAGAAGGCTGCAAATATACAGAAATGAAGAATAAAGACGTAGAACGTTAATAAATATTGTTTCATTTAAAAGGCTTTAGGAGTGTTCACATAAAAATTCGGACGAATTTCTTATTAGCACGCTGTCTTAGAAGAAATGATACGTGGCCTCATTCACGCCAATGTTTCCTCGACCAGTCTATGAGCGGATTCTGCCTTTCCTGCAGGTGCCAAAATTCACTCCACTCCCTAGCTGATGGTGCGTCCCCATAGTATCTGTGTTCTTGGGTAAATGATGGGTAAGTGTAAGTTTCCGTACTTTGTAACAATATCGATATCTATACCCTTAGAGACTGGTATTGTATTTTATGGAATTGGGGTCCTAGAAATGATGGAGAGGCTTTGTCCCCGCCGTAGCCTACAGTGGTACACAACCGCACAACAGACTACAGCAGTCCACCCACCCCACCGCCGCCTCACACGCAGCCCAGGGATATTGGGCCCCCAGTGCCCCCCCCCCCCCCTCCCCCACTTCTCCCCGCCGGGAACGTCTCACGCCAGACGAGTGTAGCCCAAATGTATGCGTGGTAGAGTAATTGTGGTGTAAGCGTACGTGGAGAAAGTGTTTGAGCATCAACTGCCGACATAGTGTAACTGAGGCAGAATAAGGGGAACCAGCCCGCATTCGCCGAGGCAGATGGAAAACCACCTTAAAACCATCCACAGAATGGCCGGCACACAGTACCTCGACATTAATCCGCCGGGGACCAGCACGCCTTACCGCCCGGAAAGTAGTGCATTAGACTACACGGATAACCGGGCGGGCTACAGATTGGTACATATGAAACGAATAACAGATACTAGGAAGAATTGGAGGATAACACTAGGTCAGTCGACTCTCAGTTTTAGATTTTACGGAAGTCTCGACACGTGGCTTTCAACAAGGATCACGAGACTTAGTGCCTGAGTTTGGTAACTTTGTGGTGTAAGAGAGTGAAGAGGATCGCTTTGTCCTGGGAGCAGCGCCCGACCCTGTCGGGCACCGGATACGCAGGAGACGGCCCGCAGCAGTTGCCATAGCGACGGCGATCTGGGCGTCCGTCACCCCGCGGCCTGTGAGGGAGGCCGCCCAGCGCCGGATGAAAAACAAAGGGGGCGGAGGGGAGAGAGAGATGTCTGCAAACCGCGGCGGCTTACCAGCCTCGAGGGTCGCGCGTGTCCGTCGGTCGCCGTTCATTTGTTTCGCCTTCTGCCGAGGGGACGGCTACTGGGCGTAGCCGCGGTGTGGTTCACCAGAAAACTCGCTGCAGTAAGCGCGTGGGCGTGCTGCAGAAACGCAGGTCCCAACTCTCATGTTATTGACTGCCAGATGGTGACACTTTCTGACATGTTTTTCCTTGGAGCTGTACTCGTGAAACTTAACGATCATCATGATCATCTTGATGAGATAAGTGATGCCACACTGAAGCTTCACTGAAGCAGGCTCTTTTCTTTCGCCAACCTTCAGTTTTAATTGACTTTCGCTTTTGACCAGCAGTAAGTTCTAGTTGTAAGTAAAGCTATCAGTATCAACTAGTTTCAACTAGTAAGAACGCATTGTAACTAAACTAGACAGAACTAGTTTTCACTAAATTTATTTAGGGGCAACTATTAAAATTAAGAGCAACTACGTGATGATTGAAATAAAAAAATAACAGCATTTTTGTATTGTGCAGTGCAATATTTATTGAGAATATTGATCATACATCTAAGACATTAATATTAACTACAGCAAAACAAAAATAACCATACACTGAAGAAACATTTTAAGCAACATTACAGAGCCATATTAACGGTATTAGTTACGAAAGAGGAAACAAAATAATAATACAGTAAAAGTATGTTAACTACTTATACATTCGACAAAAGTTGCTACAGTCTTAATAAAAGAGAAACGTACAAAAAATTTAACAATTAAATTTTGTTTATATGTTATTGCAAGGCAAACTGTCGTGACATTTTGAGTTAAAAAGGTTTCCTTTTATCCTGCAAAAGCACCGTTTTGAAATACATGCCTTCTTACACAAACAGCGAACAAATCCTTGTCCTGATCCTAAGGCTGCCATCTTAGCAGCAGTTCTTAATGATAACTTTGTCACGTCTTCCAGCAACAAGATTTCTCTTTGGACACGTCGAATTCGGATCTGGAAGATAACTTTTAATCAGCTCTTTGAAAGGCGATTAGGTACTTAATACATAATACAAAATGTATTACAATGTATTAAAACTCAAAATGTTATTTAATTACTTGAATAGTTAAGAACATTTTCAGAGCATTAAATCAATGAAGTAATGATTATGTCTAACATTTGTCCTTAATTATTGAAATCAATTCAGAAATACGTACCGGTACCTGCAATATAATTTGTCGAGTATCCCATATTTCGTTCCAATCTTGTGCAAGCCCTGTTCCTCTCTCTGAAGAACAACTGCAATAATATTGGGGAGATCTGCTTTTGCCCTGTCGATAACAGGAATTAGTATAAGTATATTGTCACTGATTTCTACAGTTGCACCTACTGAATCTGAAGCCGTCTTCATTCTTTAGGCCTGTTTCGTCAGGTTTTCATGAGTGTTTTCTATAGCTGTTCGTATTTGAGATTGTCGTTTCGCAATAGCTTCAGCTTCTGGATCTTCGTGTCAAGCTGGAGTTAATTGAGGCTGTGCACTCGTACTAGCTACGGCTTCGGGATCCTCTTGACTGGCTGCTCCTGTTATTGGAGTCTGTATACTTGTACAGGGCACAGCTTCTGCATCTTCTTGTCTGGCTGCAGTTGTAATCTGTCCATTGCTACTAGCCATAACCGCTATCTGCTCTGAGTCGTGTGACAGTTCCAGTTCATCAGGTGTCTCATTTACTGCGTCTACACATTAATTTTATTTAAAGCCTCTTTAAGGTCATCTTCATCTTGTATCTTCTTAATAACATCTAGAGGCAAACTCGAAGTCATAAGCCCCACTGGTGGTTCTGTGCCAAATATAGCTTTGTAAGGTCTTTGCTTGATACCAGAATGATATGCGTGATTTTTCATAAGCTGTATAAAGCGAAGACCGTTTAACCAGTTGGTGGTATTGTTGTCTTGCATCCATGAAACCAATATTTTTTCAACGTCTTGGTTGGCGCGTTCAACAGAACCTTGGCTTTGACTGTGCCTCCGATTTCTGTGAACCAGTTTACAAATGGTTCAAATGGCTCTGAGCACTATGGGACTCAACATCTGAGGTCATCAGTCCCCTAGAACTTAGAACTACTTAAACCTAGAACTACTGGCAGAAGTAAAGCTGTGAGTACCGGTCGTGAGTCGTGCTTCGGTAGCTCAGATGGTAGAGCACTTGCCCGCGAAAGGCAATGGTCCCGAGTTCGAGTCTCGGTCGGGCACACAGTTTTAATCTTCCAGGAAGTTTCATATCAGCGCACACTCCGCTGCAGAGTGAAAAACTCATTCTGGATACTTAAACCTAATTTACCTAAGGACATCACACACATCCATGCCCGAGGCAGGATTCGAACCTGCGACCGTAGCAGTCACGTGGTTCCAGACTGAAGTGCCTAGAACCGCACGGCCACCGAGCCGGCACCAGTTTACACTCAGGCCAAAATACAGCCATCTCGTTTATGACCGAATTAACAAATTCTCTGCCGTTGTCAGTGTGTAAAATACAATGAGCACCAAATGCCAAAAATATATCTGCTAAATGATGTGCCACTTCCTCTGCCCTCTTGCTTTGCAGTGCACGTAACGAAACAAAGTTTGTCAAGTGGTCCTGATACGCCATTATGTACTTAAATCCACGATATTCTTGAGTTTGCATGTCGATCAGATCAACTTGGCAACGACTGTTCATTTCTGAATGCAGTATTAGTTTCGAAACATGCACGCTTTTCTTAATGCTCCTTTTGCGCTGACAAGTTTCAAACATAGAAAGATAAATATTTATCATCTCCACTGTAATGTTTGCATATTTTCTTGAAGTTTCAACCTTTAATCTGTCTCGACTACCATGACCAATGGCCTGCTGAGCTGCTTCAATAATGTCGAAAATTTCTTCTACACATAAGTAGTACTTCACAGGATTTTTTCTTGTCACTAACTTCCTGGTTCCACAAATATTGATAACCTTGAATAGATTTAATCTTCTGTACTGCTTCTGTGACTTTTTCTCAGCTGATTGTGCTTCTTCAATTTCGTCCACTAATTTATGGTAATGTAACAACAATGACGCTATACTATTGTACATATAAATAACATTTTTTCTTCTGATTTTTCGATAAACTTGTGTAATTGATGTACTGATTTCATTTCTTTTTTGTTTCATGCCATTGTGTCAAGAAAACTGTAAATAAGTTTCAATGTGAATGTTAATGTTTATGTCAAATGTCAAGCAATATTGTAATAGAATTGAAATGTAACAAATGTTTGAACTGTTATAAGATGTTTAAAATTGTAACTGTGCGTCTGGTCCATACGTAGGCAATGTGTTAGGATATGTAGAATGCAAAACCTCGGGTGAATACCCGGCCTGTCAGGGAGCGGTAAAAGGTGGATGGCAGGCGAGCGCGGGAAAATGCGCACGGGCACTGCACGGCACAACGGGCTCAGCAGTAGTAGTTGGAGTCTGGCACTGGTTTGAGCAACACCTTCTGGAGCGAGGAGGCTCTTCTGGAAGACGTAGTTTCACTGAGCCTCGGGTATGACGTTCCAAATCCCACACAGCATGGTAAAATTCCATAGGCACTAAATGGAAAAGTATTGCGACGCTAAGAAGAATTAAAGTGCCGATACATCAAGAGCCATAGCTGTGGTTGTATGTGTGCTCTGTGCCTCGCCACCTTGCCGCCCGCCAACCACCGCATCGATACAAGCAGGTTGAAACTTTTAGTACTGTATTCGTACGGATCAGAGAGTGAACTGTGCAATAATAACCTAAATTTTACCAGAACTTTCCCATCATTTAATTATCCTCACAACTAACTTAGACACTATCCTTTCCAAATGTTGTGCAATGCGAGTGTCCCGAAATCAAAATTAAAATTTGTTTTAATAATAATTATTTGCAGAACTAGCTATGTTAGAATGGTGTTTAAAGAAATGTTTTGTTAATGAACCAGTAAATGAATAACGAAGGTCTAACAAAGTTGAAAGATAACTTTAATATTGATATAATAATGATTTTTATTATTTCGAGACAGATATAAAGGTATTTAAATGAGCAGTAAATAAGATGAAAAGAGTAGTAACTTATATACTGGAAATCTTGAACGCACAATAAATTCGGTAATTATTTTTTTTAATACAGTGATCATAACAGTTTCAGGGTCCCCCTCCCCCCCTTTTATTCATTTGAATTCTGAAGTGTTCTAAATTGGTTTGACCAGCAAAAGTTAAAGTCAATATAAAAGTCAAAATTTATAAGTGTTTTATCTTTATCAAAATTGACATTTTTTGTGTGGTTCGAAAGTGCTATTTCTAGGGTAACCTATGCCCGATTTTAATCAGATTAATAGACAATACAAAAGTTTTGTAGTATACATTACAGTGCAGTGTTATGTATTCATGGTTTTTCCATATCAGTACAGAACGTGAAACTATCAGTTCAATAGATTTTCTGGTTCTATAATTTTACTGTATTATTCAGTGTTACTACTTGTTGTTTTGCATGAATATCTACCAACTTGTACAGGGAAGAAACTCAGTTAATGCCTAATTAGGCTGGCGACCGCATTATTATCAGATTTGTGGCACCTTTAGTGTTGCTTTTGGTCCATCCTGACGTGTAATTGCATTTCGAACTTACTTGACGGATCATTGTTATTGCAGAGTGGATGTAAGTCTGATTGGCCACCATTCAGGTACACGCGGTCGATATCTACACGAAAATCCTTTCTCATAAGGTGATCCCCGCTCACTTACCTTAGCACAGGCCTTAACGAGTACTGTGTCACGGTGGAGGTTACAGTAAGACTCTTTTGTCATAACATTGCAGTGGTTTTCTCTTTTGTCATGTTCTTCAATCTGTAACATCCTTCTCATAAATTCTTCTTTCTATCGCCTTCCTTGATTTAGATCTGCCATGATAAATGTGTACAAGCTGATCTGCACGTGCTTAACGCCTCGACCGCGTTGTTTGTTGTGACGAAAAGCGCCCAGCGGCGGGCTATTGCCGGCCGCTGCAACGCTGCTTAGGCGGGGAGTTTTGGCGCTTAGAACTGTTCCCGCGCGTGTAATTGTTTCCGCACCTTTAGCGCTTATTGTAGCGGCGCGTATTTGACACGCTTATGTGCGATTGTTGTGGGGGCAAGTGATTAACAACTGAATACCTAATAATTCGAAGGTTTTCACAGTAGTAAAGCTGTTACAGAGTTAAAAATTATTATTATTTTTTATATAATGAGGAAGGGTTATAGTGGTAGATCTAAAGGAAAAACAGTTTCTTGAAGAATATTTATTAGAAAAGACACTTTGTATGGTATAGCTCAAAGTATGGTATTGCACACAATCCAAAGAATCCAACATCGCACTCTTCACAATACACACGCGTTTCTCTTCTTATGTTTTTCCCGTTGTCATCCAGTTTGCAGCAACACTCGCCATTTTCGTGTAGGCGCCTTCTTTTTTTGGAATTTGTTTGGATGTATGATCAATATTCCTATAAATATTGCATTGCACAATACAAAAGTGCTGTTTTTTTTATTTCGATCAACACGTAGTTGCTCGTAATTTTAATATTTGCTCCTAAATAAATTTAGTGAAAACTAGTTCTGTCTACTTTAGTTAGAACGCGTTCTTGCTAGTTGAAACTAGTTGATACTGATAGCCTTGGTTACAACTAGAATTTACTGCTGCTCAAAAGCGAAAGTCAGTTAAAACCAGATTTAACTAGGCAAAACGCGTTTTGACGAAGTGGGTCAGAAAAAACTAGTTTTAACTAGTCAGAACGCGTTCTAACTAAAAACGGGCTTTGACTGTAACATACACACCACTTATTGTGTGTAAAGAATTTATATGGGGGTAAGAGCAACCAACATATGAAAATGATGTGAGGGTGGCGGTGAAAAAGCGCTGTGGTCTGTAATGTGTGAAAACTCATACTTCATACATCCAGTATTTGAGAAAGAGAGCATTTAATGATTTTCAATGAGCTTTGCACATACTTTCACAGCTTTGCGAAACTTTTCTGACAACCCTCAGAAAATGATGAAAGGAAAAACGTTTCTCGTTTACTATACTTACGCTGTTCACGCAGTAAAACTACAGCAGGAAGAATGACGTTTTAATTTATTACTGCCTTACTACTTTATTGTATTCACGACACATTTTGCAGACGGTATTCACACACAGTATTGAAAGTACCAGAAAAATTATATATCATTGCACGATACAGCGTTCAGAAGGCTTGACGTCATTAACCCTTAGATGCCTGGAAAACTGCCACATCAGGGATGACGTTTAAATCTATTACGTCTTTGTTACACACGCTGTTCGCAACACATTTCGTAGATAGTATCCAAATATACCGCTTAATGCACCTGACACATAGTTCACAAAACACGATGCTATAAACACTGCGCTGCGTTAAAATGAAAGTGCAGGGCGAAATTAGCTGGAGATACAGGTAAAATATGTGTACAAATACGTGTGAAATATGTTAAATATTACGAAATATATTTGACAAGCGCGTACTCGGGAAAAGCCACGGGTGAAAGCCTCATCCGAAACACTAAGAGATGTTGTTGTTGTTGTTGTGGTCTTCAGGCCTGAGACTGGTTTGATGCAGCTCTCCATGCTACCCTATCCTGTGCAAGCTTCTTTATCTCCTGTACTTACTGCAACCTACATCCTTCTGAATCTGCTTAGTGTATTCATCTCTTGGTCTCCCTCTACGATTTTTACCCTCCACGCTGCCCTCCAATGCTAAATTTGTGATCCCTTGATGCCTTACAACATGTCCTACTAACCGGTCCCTTCTTTTTGTCAAGTTGTGCCACAAACTCCTCTTCTCCCCAATTCTATTCAATACTTCACCATTAGTTATGTGATCTACCCATCTAATCTTCATCATTCTTCTGTAGCACCACATTTCAAAAGGTTCTATTCTCTTCTTGTCCAAACAATTTATCGTCCATGTTTCACTTCCATACATGGCTACACTCCATACAAATACTTTCAGAAACGATATCCTGACACTTAAATCTATACTCGATGTTAACAAATTTCTCTTCTTCAGAAACGCTTTCCTTGCCATTGCCAGTCTACATTTTATATCTTTTCTACTTCGACCATCATCAGTTATTTTGCTCCTCCTTTCAAGACACTGTCCATTCCGTTCAACTGCTCTTCCAAGTCCTTTACTGTCTCTGATAGAATTACCATGTCATCGCCGAATCTCAAAGTTTTTATATCTTCTCCATGGATTTTAATACCTACTCCGAATTTTTCTTTTGTTTCCTTTACTGCTTGCTCATAATAAGAGATACTTCAACCAAATTTTTTACACATTTCACTTACGATCTGGAAAGGAATATTGCGGTGGGGGTGATACAGTGAATACAGAAGGGCGTAGGAGGAGATGGACATATAAGAGGAAGGAGAAGGTGGACAAAGATGTTCAGGCTGGATGAGATGGACGGTGAGTGGGGAGGGGGGGGGATGAATAAAGAGAGGGGGAGGAGGAGATGTACAAAATAAGGAAGAAGGAGCCGATGGACAGAGATGGGTAGGTGGAAGAGATGGGTAGAGGGAAGGGGGAGTAGGAGGTGGACAGGGAGAGTGAAAGGCGGAAATGGACAGAGAGAGGGAAGAGGAGGAGATGGACAGAGGAGGAGAGGAGAGAAGGGGAGGAGTGATTAGAGGGGAAGTGGAGGAGATGGACAGAGGAAGGAGAAGCAGATTGACAGAGGGTGGAGGAGGAGATGGACAGAGAGAGACAAGGAAGGAGCAGATGGACAGAGAGGGTTACGAGAAGATAGACAGAGGATGCTGGAGGAGATGGACATAGAGGGAGGGGTGTTTGGAGAAGATGGACATGGTAAGGTGGAGGGAGGAGATGGATTAATAGTAGATTGCACTAGATACTTACCCGGCTAACACAAGGCACTAACCAAGTTAATAAAATAAAACAGAAAGAAATAACGGATAATGAGTTATGAAATGTAGAAGACGTTATTACAGTACAAGAATTTTTTGGATTTTTGTATGATGCGAGTTTATTCAAGTGTGACAGGGAAGCCCTACCACTCATGCAGTCACTGATGAGGCCAAACATCATGTAAACCTACTTAATATCACGGTGGTCCGCTTTTGGAGCGTGATGCAGGAGCAGTTCTTTTTGGCATGATTTCGATAAGTCTTCGGTAGGTAACCGGAAGTCTGGGCACCAAAGACCTACGTGCAGGCGCGCAGTTCCCGTAAATTATAGGGCGGTGATTTGTGAGAGAGGAGTTGCCACCCGATGCATCGCTGTTGTGTTGCATGTGGCTCTGATCAGACGAAACCTGTGCTCAAGCTATCAACGCTACGATGTCCTGCTCCTCAAACCAATCATAGCTCGTCACGGTCAGTGATGCTGCGGAATGCGCCATCACTATCGGGGAAGTCTAACATGAAGGGATGCAAGTAGTCCGCTGTAATGTTCACGTAATCCACAGCTGTCATGGTGTTTTCGATTACTACCGCATGCCCATGTTAGCCCAGGTGAATGTTCCCCAGAGCAGAATACTGCCCCGCCCCCTTCACTGGTGAGGTGTGTGTTTACAGCTGCCATTCACCTCAGTAACGGCGTATCCGGGTGCGACCAATGACATGGTGTAAAATGAAGCTTTATCAATCGACCAGACAACACGTTTCTATTGTGGGAGCATGATTTGGGTGAGAGGCGAGTCTGGATGGTGGTTCTGTAAGCGTTTGCTCTCAGCCAAGTTCTTTGATGTATTGATACAAACGTACAATGCAAGTTCGCTTGCGTAAACAACAAGACGAGCCTTTTCCCTCAAATTTCTGGAATTGTTTCGTCTGAATTATGAGTACAAATTTGATAAAATGATTACTCGCCTCATAGTAATAACATAATTAAATTAGCTGCCAAAGAACATACAAGAGAGAACTCAACCTAAGATACATGTTTACATATCATTCATAAGAAATATTGCTTTGCCTCTCTGAAAATAACTTTACAGCGGAGGTACTGACATACTTTCGGAGCAACAAAACTAGCTTACCAGATGGTACAACAGCACCCGGCTATGTAACCAACTCCGTAATCTCACAACAGAGAGACAACATGTACAAACAACACTCTCTACACGGGTACAACAAACGTACAGTCAACTAACACGGAACTTTTCTGGGTACAGTATCACGTTATACTGTAAGAAACTGATGATATAGAAACCAACTTTTCGGCCAGTTACAGTGGCCTTCTACTGGCTCTGCCAGGAGACCCAGAACAAGGCCACTGTAACCATGACTAAAACGTTGGTTTCACTAGTAACACTTTCTTCATACGACGCGGTATCATACCCAGAAAATGTTCACGTTGACTGAGGGCCTGCAGCAGTGCACACAATCAGATTAACATAAAATCAGTTGTAAGGGTACAAGGGCAGATAGCACACTAACTATACCTTATCACTAGGATTCAATCAGTTCACACAACAGCAACGTCTTGCTTTTATCAAATCAAGTAGAAATGTAAGCCAGAGAGAGCAACGGCGTTGCGTGCCTTTTCAAATAAAGTATTATTGTACAAGGCATATGCTGGCACAACAACAATTTTATACACTCCTTGGTCACATAAAATCCCAGCACGAAAGCAGTTATGGGTAATACTCAACAACAAAAAATGGTTCAAATGGCTCTGAGCACTATGGGACTGCTGAGGTCATCAGTCCCGTAGAACTTAGAACTACTTAAACCTAACTAACCTAAGGACATCACACACATCCATGCCCGAGGCAGGATTCGAACCTGCGACCGTAGCGGTAGCGCGGTTCCAAACTGCAGCGCCTAGAACCGCTCGGCCACTCCGGCTGGCTACTCAACAACACAATTCACTTATATGTCCCGCTATCTTCCGCAATTCGTCCCTGGTTTCCAGCTGCCGTGTCGTCTGGACTTCCAGAGATAAACAACGTCTGCTTTTGAAGCCCAACGATATCTCTCTTTATAGCCCGCCACACCATACACTGCCCTCCTTAAGTTTGGAAACACCATGCTGCGTATTACAACGGAGCAAGATGGAAGTGATCTATGTGAGTTATTGTTTAGAATACGGAATAGCAAGCTTAAATAACGGTTAATAATGATACGTACAGTATTGTACACTTAAATATTGTACATATACATAGAGGTAGGCGTGTAAATGTGGAAACCCAGTTCGTTTTTGCTGTATAAAATAAATGTTTAGTTCACTTTCAGCTTCAGTAATTAGCCAAAGCTAATTTATAATGTTTTAGCAATGAATGTAATATTATGAAGCACAAAAACTAAATATGTTAAAAATCTAAAAAAAAAGAAATGTTCTGCTTGTACAACAATTCATTAATTTTTCGATAAGTGGGGGTAATGTGGAAATATCTTAAAATTGTGGGAAACTGACTACTCCAAACGAAAAGTATTAAAAATTTTAGAAACTATTTTATTTTATATTAAATTTAAATTACACAAAAACATTTTTAAACGCAACTGTAATAGAAAAATTCTTCATAAGCGAAGTTCACTTGCAAAAATAGCATACGTAAATATCTCCTTCATTTCCGGCACACACACTGCACAGTGCACAATACTCCCCGAACGTCTTTGGAAAATGCGCCTCCACAAAAAAAAGGTATCTTCTTCAGTAGGTTTTTCTTCCCCAACTGGGAGATCCAAATCTGACTCACCTGAAGAGACAGTTGGTGCATATGCCTCTTCATCTGAATTATCACATGAGCCACTCTTTGGTTTTCTAGGAGGAGCTTCACGTTTTTTCTTGCTTTTGGCAGGTGCCTTAGGAAGCTTCTGTTTAGCCTTCAGTGAGGAGTCTTCAAGGCGTGTTTTATAAGGCGAAGGTGTCAAAACAGCTGATGAACCTGGCTTACGACCTCTGTTGGAGACCGTCCTCTTTAGAGGAGGGATTGGCATGATATCTTGTTGAGACACACACGTGTTTGATGAGGTATTTGACAACGATGCTGACCTTCTGCTTTCTCTTTCGCCATCTTCTCTTGGGCTGTCAGTTGTCACAAGTCTGAATGCCTTCTGAGTGTCTTCTTGTCTGAGGTCATTGCTTCCACCTGGAGATGTTGGATTCTCATAAGTTCCTCTCAGACTTCTGGCCTCATCTAAAGCCGATGTGGCACCTATAAAGTCGATTTCTGCAAAAACAGTTCCGGCACATGGTAAAATTCTAGTGAACAGAAATCCTTTTGCAGCAATAGAGCCAGTCTGGCACTTTAGGTAGGCTTTTCCAAACAACTCAGATATGTCATATGGTCCTAAGGGCTGGCTGCTGTGCCGCAACCATTGGCGAACATACTCAGCGTAATATGTTTTTAGAGCGCCCATAAAGGTCTTATCAAGTGACTGAGTTTTGTGAGAGGTGTGAGGCGGGATACTCACGATTGTAACATGGTTCTCCCTTGCACGTTCTATAACTTGCAGGTTTCTGGCATGACTGTTATGCCCATCAAGAATTAACAACACAGGAGATTCTTTTGAGGGATGTGCCTTAGAAATGAAGTGGTCAAACCATTCGGAGAAGAGCTCAGTTTGAATCCAGCCTGAAGGATGGCATTTACCAATTGTTCTAGGTGGTGCTCCTTTCAGTAGAGTATCAGTCCATTTCCTCCCGGGGAAGATCATAATTGGTGGTATGAAAGTACCGCCAGTACTCATACAGCACATCACAGTCACCAGGGATCCTCGCTCTGCTGATGTGAAAGCACCTACTTGACGTTTACCTTTCAGTCCAGTTACATGTGGTATTCCGCTCTGGACGACAGAGAGCCCAGTCTCGTCCACATTGTACACACCATGAGCACTGTAGGAGTGTTTACTGTACTCAGCTTCCAAAATGTCAAAAAACTTGTCTACAGCTTCTTTGTTGAACCAGTTTGCTCTCGAGAATGAGGTCTCCATAGGTTTGTGGATTGTGAGTTTACTTCTGTGTCGTCTAAGAAATGGTCAAACCAAGCTTTACCTGCAGCTTTTGAAATAAAAGGATGATTAATATTATTAGTTTCCGCTAACTGATATGCCATTCTCTTGACATGTAATCTGGTGAGGCCATAGAAGCGATTATCCATTTCAATGAGATACTGGACCAACTGTTTCTCGATAGCATCGGGTAGCACAGGCTTACGTCCAAATCTCAAAGAAACACTTTCTTCAGGTGACATATCACTATGCACAAATCTTTGAAGTGTCGTCTGAGGTACACTTAAAGCTTTTACTGCTCTTCTCAACCCGATCTGCTTTTCCCTTAAGGCTATTATAGCCTTAATCATGTTTTCAGCATCCCTCTTCTTCACAATAGCTCTTGGTTTTCGATCAGTTATCTTTCGTGGCATCTAGAAACAGACGCAAAACGTATTATAAGTAATATATTTGATGTTGGTATTGTGGAAAAGTTTCTACAATGCCATCGAATGTATGCTTCCACATTACCTACACAGTGGCCATTTTAAATTTCGGTAGATTACATTAAGCAACAATCCATTTAAGGTTGACAAAGGACTGCTAAAACCTTCTATACACCTCCCTTTATAAGCTATCAGACGTGAAGAAAGATAACTACAAAGTATGTTAATAAATATAATACCACAACTTACCTCGAAAAAGGTTTAGAGAATGTGCGAACGTAAATTGGATCACTGTCACGGCGTTTGTTGCTCAACTGAGTGCTAACCGGATACCGTGCCAAATAGGAACTATTGCAACAATTTCTGGCTGCCCCGCTAAAGTGCAGCACTCTGCAGGCCACATACTACACGTTTCCACATTACCCACACGCTTCCACATTCACACCGCCCGCATCTCGTGGTCGTGCGGTAGCGTTCTCGCTTCCCACGCCCGGGTTCCCGGGTTCGATTCCCGGCGGGGTCAGGGATTTTCTCTGCCTCGTGATGGCTGGGTGTTGTGTGATGTCCTTAGGTTAGTTAGGTTTAAGTAATTCTAAGTTCTAGGGGACTGATGACCATAGATGTTAAGTCCCATAGTGCTCAGAGCCATTTGAACCACATTCACACCCCTACCTATACATATTGGAACATACTAGTATTGTTCCGTTGTATGTAAACCGACGTTACCTGTCCAAGCAGTTCTACTAAACGCGTCACGTGGCGCGAGTAGACCTCATGGCTATGTAGAGGTACGATGTTTACATTTCTGTTCACTTGTAGTTGCGTTTGCATAAAGGTATAACATGCTGCGAAATTAACTGAAAATGGCCAAAGAGTGCCAGGTGCCTTGCGAATCACGGGTAATTATGATCACTTCGCACCAAGAAGGCAATAGTGCCCGACAAATAGCAAAGAAACTGATGATTTCGATCAGCGGAGTTGTCAAAACCATACACCGGCATCGGGAAACCGGCTCCTATAGAGATCGTTCTCGCTCAGGAGTACCCAGGGAAATATCAGAATGCCAGGAAAAGTATTTGGTAGTGACCAGTAAACGTAACAGATTAAAAACCGTGAATTGACTTCTGAACTAAACGCTACGGGGTATACACCGGTGAGTGAGTCAACAGTGAGACAACGCCTGGAAGACAACCTACGAGGTTATGTAGCAACAAGGAAACCGTTGTTGCGCCCTGTTACCAAGAAGAAAAGGCTTCAGGGGGCTACGACAGACCAAAAATGGACAGCGGGGGATTGGGAAAGAGTATTAATTACTGATGAATCCAAGTTCAAAATATTTGGAAGTAAACGCCGTCAATTCGTACGCCGATTACTCCAAGAACGCTTGAATCCTCAGTGCGTAATTCCAACTGTAAGGCATGTTGGGGGTTCTGTGATAGTTTGGGGATCCTTTGGAGGGAATAAAGTTCGAGATTTGGTGAAAATAGATGGAAAACTGAACCAAAAGGATTATCATCCCATTCGGTAGCTACATGCTAAGACATCGTTTTGCGTCTGATTGGGAAAGGGTTTGTCTTGCAGCAGGACAACGACCCGAAACATACGTATCGCTTGTGTCAGATTCAAATGGTTCAAATGGCTCTGAGCACTATGGGACTTAACAGCTGTGGTCATCAGTCCCATAGAACTTAGAACTACTTAAACCTAACTAACCTAAGGAAATCACACACATCCATGCCCGAGGCAGGATTCGAACCTGCGACCGTAGCAGGCGCGCGGTTCCGGTCTGAACGCCTAGAACCGCGAGACCACCGCGGCCGGCTTGTGTCAGAACTATGTGAAGTCTCTAGAGGTTCGTAAAATATTGGAAAACATGGAATGGCAGTCCCAAACCCCTGATTGTAACCCAATCGAGCTGCTATGGGATGAAGGGGACATGAGTGGGTCACAATTGTGGGAGGTCCTGCAGCAAGAATGGAGATTAATACCAACTGAAACCTTGGCAAAGCTGACGCACCGCATGCCGAGAGTGTGCAAGGCAGTGATGAAAGCAGATGGTGGTTATTTTGAGAAATCAAAAATTTAATTGTTGAGTCTTCCTGTGTATTATTTGATCTTAATAAACATTTGGAAAACAACAAAATGCATTTTATACTGTATTTTCCTTCCATTGTCTGTAATTAATATGTGTTTCCAAATTTATCGAGGGTAGTTTACGCTGACCGTTCGCAGTCCATCAGTTCTGCTGCCTCCACACTGTCTGTCCGGCTCTACGGCACTGTTCGGTTTGTCCAGGGTCCGTATACTTTCGCCATTGTATCCCATCTCATTCCTGCTAACCAGCTCCAAACCCGCTACTGCTCCTTCCATGGACGATGCTACCAACCCCTTGGCTGGTCACATCAGAAAGCACCTTGAGGTGACGAAAGTCGTGAGGTACCTCCTAATATGTTTCCGGACCTCCTTTCACCCGGAATAGTGCCACAGCTGGACGTGGCATGGGCTCAACAAGTCGGAAGCATCTGCAGAGATATCAAGCCATGCTGCCTGTACAGCCGCCCATTAACGCGAAAGGGTTGCCGGTGACGGACTCTGTGCACCAACTGACGTCTCGATCATATCCCATAAACGTTCGATGAGATTTATGTCGGGTGATAAGGGTGGCCAAATCATTCGCTCGAACCATTCCTGTGGTCCGGTGACATGGCGAATTGTTATACGCAAAAATTCCAACGTTGTTAGGGGACATGAAGTCCATTACCTACCGCAAATGGTCTCCAAGTAGCGGAACATAGCCATTTACTGTCAATGATCAGTTGGTCCTGAAAACTCAATCCATTCCATGTAAACACAGCCCACACCATAATGGAGCCACCACTCGCTTGCACAGTGCCTTGCTGAAAACTTGGGACCATATAGCTTCGTGAGGTCTGCATCATACTGGAATTATACCGCTAGCTCTTACGACTTAAAATCGGGACTCATCTGACTAGATCACGACTTTCTTGTCGTGTAGCATGCAGTCGATATGGTCATGAGCCCAGGAGTTATGTTGTTAGCAACGACACTCGCCTCGGTCATCTGCTGTCATAGCCATATAATGCCAAATTTCGCGGCACTGTACTAGTGTCGTCCCACATTTGCCTGTCTGTTAGCACTGACAACTGTACGCAGACGCCGCTGCTCTCGGTCGTTAAAATGAAGCCCTTTGGCCAGTGCGGTGTCCAAGGTGAGAGGCAGCGCATGAAATCTGGTGTTCTCGGGACTTGACACGGTGGGTCTTGGAATACTGAATTCCCTAGCGATTTTTTAAATGGAATATCTCATGCATTTAGCTCCGACTACCATTCCGCGTTGAAAGTCTGCTAATTCTCGTCGTGTGGCTATAAGCACGTCGGAGACTTTTTCATACGAATTACCTTGAGAGGTGGCATGAGCCCCCTCTCATATTTCTATCTTACGATTTTCCTCTCTAATTGCATGCAGTGGAAAGTCGCTATTCCTTCACACGCGGACTTCGCACGCAGCGTCTCTCGTCACCCGGGTGGTCTGGTGACAGGCGGGTTCCGCTGATCTGGAAAGGGTTAAGCTGGCGGTTGGGAGGAAGTCGAGTGAATGCTTTGCAGACGCCGACATTGTCAAAAGACACGCCCGGAGGGGTCTGAAGTAGCGGCTGGGCTAGAGGTTCCGTTACTTCGCAGAAACCTAGCGAAAACACTTTCTGGCGGGCTACCAGCGAGGCCTGGGAATGACTTGTGTACCCAGGCAGTTGTGGCGGGAAAATTCCCGCGCTTTCTGCAAAATAGTAACTGTGATTGGCTTGCTCAGGGCATAGCTCCGTGACGTAGCAAAATCAGCGCAGAAATTGGCGCCAAGAATCTCCGTTGGTGGAATGGTAGTGCTCCGGCAATAGAGTGGAATTTTCCGCCGGTTTTCGAGTTGCTGATTGGAACGTTTAACCACGGCCACTGTCGTGGGGGCGGGAATGTTGTGTGTTCGGCCTGTACGGGTGCTCTAGGTAGTCGGCTCTCGCCTATCAGTCGAGGACGTCGAAGCAACCAGCCATCGCCTCCGGTACGCCAAATCGTGTTCTTGCAGTTAAGAAGACAGATTGGTAAGGTATGTCCGCAGCACTGGCAGACAGGGATTTTCCTAGGTCATAATCAGAGCTCAGCAGAACGCGCCTGTTCGTCTTTTTCTAACTTTGTTCTGTCTTGGGTAGCAGCAATTAATGTTGGGTTGGCTATGTGTTTTCTCTTAAGATTTGAGTTGCAAGGAATTGGCTCCACATACCACTTCGTCATAATCCTCACAATCTAGTTTAGGGACAACTTCACATTCACAGCGTTTGTTTGAGTATCCAATTTGAGCCAATTTGATGTATTGTAAATGTTTCATGTGTTTTTGTTTATTATTTTGTGTTTAGTCTTAATAAATCATATTGTTATTTTGGACAGAACTTTCATTCTGTTAATCGGAAGAGCAACCCATCATTCCTCACTATGTTAATGAAACCTTCGTTTATTTAACTTATTTATCAAATTAAATTATTGCAGGTGCCAAACTCTCTTCTACTCCACTGGCAGGGTTGATTAGAGTCAGTTCGCGCATTTTTTAAAATTTTTGTGCAACAGCAAAAGTCGGAGTTAGAATAGAGGGGGGCTTAGAGCATCATTTACATATGTAGATTCTAGAAGAATTTAGTGTTAAATACACTGCTAGCCCCGGCACCCCGCAACCTGAGTACAAATGTCAGCTCTACCAGTGCCTTATACCTTGCCTGTCTGTTAGCACTGACAACTGTACGCAGACACCGCTGCTCGCGGTCGTTAAATGAAGCCCATCGGCCACTGCGTAGTCCGAGGTGAGAGGTAGTGCGTGAAATCTGGTATTCACGGGACACCTTGTGTACACGATATTGTCGTCATCTGTATCTGTGCTTATCGCTATCCCATTGCGTTTGTCAGCCCATTGTAAGCAAGGCCAGCTGTCACGTATTGTGGCACCAGCGCTGAACCAAGTCTTGTGCACCGCTGCTCTCAGCGGGTCACGCAGGCACCCGTGTCCAGTAGAACCGTAACTGTCAACGTTAATGTGTCCATTAGTGCTCGAATGCTATGGAGTGCAATGTTCAACAATGCGAGCTGAACAGCCTGCTCTGAAACACTTTCGTCTGCACCTGTCGTCACCTATCCATCTTTGCAGAGCGGGAAACCTTCTGATTACCAGTTTCTGTGATGACGCCTGGAAATGTAGCACCTTACCGTCAACTCGCCGCTCCAGAATCCTTTAGCAACTTTCCAGTTTCTATTTTCCATTTGGTGCCCGTATCGTCGTTAGAAAGATTTTCCATTCGCTTCTTAATAGACTCACGTGTCTTCTTTATCGCGTGTAGTTGCTGCGACTCCACCAGGTGAAATTCAGTATCACAGTTACCAGTGATAGTAACGTTTTAGCTCGTAAGTGTAGTCGAACACACTATGTGATTACAGGACCGTTGTCTTCAAGTGGAAGTAGCGGACACCGTTTCATTGCATCTACAGACGATACAAAACTCACCAGCAATGGTCAAATAGAGCCTTTAATGGTAGATGGTGTGAGGGGAAATGCATTACAAGCGGTGGGTTTTTACCAGAAGACGTATTTCATTTTTTATTACATCACTGCTATGCAATATTAATTCAAATTGTGACAATTGTAGCAAGGGAAGTACGATTCCCCGCTTCCCGAAGATGCCTAAAAAATTAAAAAGGAAAAAGAGAGCCGGACGTAAAAACCTTACATATTTCAGGTGTCGTTAATGGGCGCCGGCGTGGTGCGCTGTGACACGGTTATTACAACCACTTAGCAGCCGTTAATCCGACTCCGTAATTGGCCCTCTCTGCGGGCGGGCGCACCCGCGAGAGCGCTACGCCGCCTGCACTACCCCGCTGGTAGAGTGTGGCAGCGGTGGGTGGGCGGGGGTGAGTGGGTGGTGGAGGGGGGTTGGCGCCTGGGGGCCGGGAGGGGAAGAGACACCCCTCCAGCGCCGCGCCGCGCCGCGGGATCCGTTTATTAATGCCACGGGGGTTGGGGTCGCGCTCGACCCGGCTTATATCGCTGCGGCAGGGAGAAGCGGCAAAGCGTGGCCCCGGAGCCGGGTACGCTGCGTGCAAAACGTGCTCGGAGGGGACCTCCGCTGCGAAGCACGGGGCGACGCGCTACTCTAGTGCACGCATACGGTCGTCAAGGTAATACCGTATGGATGCGTGTAATGCAGGGCCGGCCACGGCATGCCAAATATCACGCGTGGAGCGTGTGTGGCCCGCTTGGAGGCCGAAGCTCGGCCTGTTACTCGGATCTGCTTGCCCCTCGGAAATACCCGGCACAGCGCGACATTTGATTTAGCACTGCGGTGCGGCATTTTGCGCTTGGCACAACTCTCTGAGGTCAGCAGAAACGAGGCGTCACTGTGAAACATCCCCTTAGAAATATAATGAATGACAGTGCTGGAGAAACTCTTACGTTATCTCATTTCCAAACAGCTGAGCAGAACTGAACGTACTCAGACATTTCTCTCTTTACTTATTCTGATCAACACTATACTGGCACACAATATTTTTAGCGCAACGCAATCTGAATTTCAATAATCCCTACAAAAGAATGGCCCTGACTATCAAAATAACCTATACCTTTCATGAATCACTTACCTCACAAATATCTTCGTTAATCGAACTACTGCAATACAGTGATCGCCAATACTGCCAGCTAAATAAAAGATTCTAACTACTGAAGGCACTAACTACTGATAGGCATGGTTAGCAAATGAAAGATTTTGATAGAGAGCAAACGATGTATTTACCTTAATAATATTCAAAAGTCATCATGTATATATGAGTTCATGATATACAGTATTACAAATTTATTCTTTCTGATGGACACACGTCCAGATCGTCCGCTCTCAAAATCCTCCATCTCTCTCCCCACATCCACCACTGCTAGCGGCTCACCTCCAACTGCGCAACACTACGCGCTGTTCACATCAAACTGCCCAACACTACAATAGCAAAAATTCCAACAATGCAAACCAGCCACAGACTGCACACAGCACAGTCAGTGATTTTCATACAGAGCGCTGCATGACGTTACCAACATAAAAACCTAAACAGCCTGCTTACAACTGCTGTTTACACTTCGGTATTTGTTAGTGGTGTAAAGATGTTCACAGCTCCAGTGGCTCTTTGCATAAAACGAGGCAGTCTAGCGATCCGTAGTCACAATCCTTTAAAATGAATGGGAATGACAAAAGAGAGGGATAAGAATTCTCATTCGCATAAGCGACAGTCGCTGCTCCTTTGCTACGAGACGGCATTATAGTGTCACGCAGAAACAATTTAAACTTTTAGATGAAAGAGCTAAAAATTAAAACGAGCGACAAACACGATTAAGTTTTGTGTACATCAGTTTTCAGGCATGGAGTACTTGAAGAAATTGCTGGTACGAACAGTAAAATTTCTGAAGTTGCACCCGTTATTCTATTTTCAGTTGCAACAGTTTTCAATGGAAATTAACGAAGAGTTCGGAGACTTCACTCATCACTGCAGAGTACGTTGTTTAAGTGAAGGGGAATGCCTGGAACGATTTTTCGATTTAAATCTCGCTATTTTCAGTTTATGACGGAAAAATGAGTGCAGGAATGAAAATTAGAACATCGGAAATGAACTGTGGACTTCACATTTTAAGTGGGCACACTTCCCAAAGTAAGACATTGCAAGGTAATCTCCTTGTCATTTGATGGGTATACATTTAAAAAGAAAATCGCGTTCTAGAAGGGACACATTCCTACTGAAACACTCCGTTTCCCTATGCTCATTGGCTTTGAAGACAGCAGGAGGTATGAAGAATTCATTGTGGTCTTGCAAGAATTACAGCGACAGCTTTATGAAGGTATTGGAGGTACTGTCAGTCTTACATTTGTTTTCAAGGTCGTTTGCCGTTTCAGTTGAAAGCACCCTTCGCTTGTGCTGATGTAACTAATTGACCTGCAAGGTATTTTTTTAATTTTTTTTTTTTACGTAAAATCTGTCCAGGACCTCTACATTGCTACTTTCGGATAGATTTTCGAAGTCTCCATAACGAGATATCAGAAGTGCTACAACATTTCGGTCGATGTATTTGTGTGAAAGACCTTTTTTCCATTACGAAACTAAAAGTCACGATTACATGGCAACTTGAGTACGAAACTCTGTGAAATTATCTGGGTTTGTCCATATGCCGACAGTCTGTACCAGATAAAATTTATATTATGCCCTCAGTGTACAAAAATAATTAATTGACACTGAAAACTTGTTTTGCTTGTCGTCTATGTTGTTGAGAAATGTGAAATATAAGAGCAAGTCGTAACCAGTACAATTGTACTGCCATTTAAATGCGGCGTGTTGGCTGTTTTCCCCTCTTCCCCCTCCAAGCGCTCAGACAGCGCGGCGTGGAGATGTGGGAACGGTGAAATGAGGCTGAGCGCTTTGGCATCGGGCCCAGGCATGGGTCGTGAGCCGAAATCTTGGCCAGCCCTGGTGTAGTGCAACCAGTGTAAGCCAACCAGACAAAAAATTGGTCAGCCCTATATGATGGTAATATTGAACCTGTGGAAGTGTGACACTGTGTCTAGGTTTTTCTCAAAACATGTGAAATACTGTAGCTGGGGAGGGTTAGGCAACCCCAGTCGACAACCAAAGGTGGGTAAGCCATGCGCTGAGTTCGATAACTCGCGTCTGGTTAGTTGAGCAATTTCTCTCTGGTGGAAGAGGGGAAGCTGTTTGTGCAAACAGTGGAAACTGGGCGATTATGATGGATGATGCCTCCGGTGGAACGTAGGGGCTTCCTGGAGAGCAGTTGGTCAGAAGTGGCGGTGCACCGTTTTTCTGGTGTGACCTTTGGTGGTCGTCGTTCACAGTGCAGACCTGTGCGGCTGTCGATGTGCCGTGCTAGACCAGTCTAGTCCTGCCCTGGCTGCACTTGTTCGCGCAGTGCCCTGGTCCCTCCGGAGAACGTGGCACGATACAGCGAAGCCCACAGGTCATGTCCTCTTCTGCTCTAAACGATAGGAAAGCCTTCAGCACAGGATTTTGCCGGTCACCGAGTCAACGCCTTCTTTAGGTTTCCCGGTCGAGGAAAGAGCCCGGTTCTGATTCCTTATGTTTATGATGAGCGTCATTTGTATGTTCTCCATAGGCTTGTCTCCACTGCCTGCTGTTGGTTGTGTTTGAATCAGCCTTGCGCTGGCCTTCCGCTTGAATTTTCTATTCCGTTTTACTGGTGCTGCGTTCCGCCATTCTCCATTTAATGTGATTTTGAATGAGTCCGTGATATGCGCTAAACGTTTTCCCGTGGGTAAATTGGCTTATGTCTAGAGTAAATACTGCAAAAAATTTTGGATGCCTAATTTTAAGTGCAGACTGTTGTTATGATGTCTTAATTTTAAGGGCTAGAGGCCTGTGCCCAATTCTAGGTCACATTTTATCGGTATGTTGGTTTTAAGAAAAGAGGACCGCTTTATTTAGTGGCACGCCTTTGCTTTTGCAGCCAGTGATGTTTTCTTCCCCTTTAAATAACACAACAATCCTTAGCAGAAAGAGGTGGAATATTTTATACGACGTTTAAAGATTACTGCTTCGGTTAAATTATATGTAAAAAATGTGCTAAAAAGAATTACATGAGAACTTCTGAAGTTCCTGAGAATCTCTGAGTTGATCATTAAGCTAATAAAAAGCCATTTATGTTCCTTGTGTTGTGAATATTAGATTGATGGCTGATTCTTCATTTATTAAGACTGCGGTGATATTTGTTCGACACTTAAAGTACTAATAATTTTTTATCCTTGACCGGTAGCAATTTCGGCTTTAAACGTGTACCTCGCTTCAACCTCTTAATTAGAATCGCGAGGCGAGTTAACATTCGGTGGTGCTTTAATCTTAATATTAGTTGTTGTATTTCTTTCAGAACCGGGACAAAGGCTTCGGCTTTACTTTACCTGCTCACTGCTTAAGGGAGCTTTGCTGTATATGTTGTACTGCACTGCCTACACATTCTCGACTTGTCGCCAGGGAAGGCGGGTTGAAGGGGGGTGGGGGTGGATAGGTCCCAAGGTCAACGTCTGGGCCTGTTGTGTCATTTGGCGGGTTTGTGACCTAATCTGACGTGGGGCCGCTCTGCTATTTTATCGTAATTTTTTACATACGTTGTGCCTCTGCATGACTTTCAATGTAAATGATTATTATTTGATGCTCTGATGACCTTTTAAAAAAGACTTTAAAGAATATCTAAACTGATTCGTTTCTGTTTTTTCACGTTTGATGCTTGTTGTTATGGATGAAAGCTCAAACTTAATCTCTAATGAGTTTTTTAACTAGACCCTCGTACCTCGTTGCTGCTCAGGAAAAGAAATTATTGTTGGTTAACATATTGTTTTAGAGGGTACTCGGTAACAACTTATGTTTAATAGGTTTCCCCAGTTCTTCCTCTTGGATCTGTTGGTTGAAGTCCTCTTAACGAGGAAACTTCATATACTCGACCTCGTATTTCGCTGAGGAAAAAGCACGTGAGGTAGATATGAACTTGGAAATTTGTGGTAACATCTTATGGGACCAAACTGCTGAAGTCTTAGGTCCCTAAGCTTATACACTAATGAAGCTATCTTAAACTAACTTACGCTAAGGACAACACACACACACACACACACACACACACACACACACACACACACACACCCATGCCCGAGAGAGAACTCGACCTTCGTCGGGGAGAGCCGAGTGAATCGTGACAAGACGCCCAAGACAGCGCGGCTACCCGGCAGGTAGGTATCAATCCCAGAAACCGATGACACGCGAAAATTTGGGACATTACGCACGCTCGCGCTCGGATTGTTCCTCCCGCCCCCCGCTTCACTGCAGCCGCGTAATTTTCGAACGGGAAGTACTGTGAGCCGTTTCCCTTAGCTTCCCAAGTCATTTTTTTGTCACACTCTGTCCGAGGTGCGGTCTGACAGACCGCTATACTTAAATAGCCATAAAAATTTCTGTGAAACGGTCCAGTTTTTTGCGTACAAGGTTACACTAATACCGCACACAAAATATATTCAAAGAAATTTTAAGTTTACCATTACGAAAAAGCACATTTAAACAAAAAACTGCACGAAATGAACATAATATGACACGATTATATTAATGCTATAAAAAGTGAAATATCCTGCGCTCTAAAGTTTAATTTTTGCTTTATTTTTATTTTGTACTCTACATGTAATAACAAAAACAAAAAACTTCTTCAAAATCTAAAAAACTCCAAATTACACTAGTTCTTTTCAGGTTTTTAGTTTCCTTCTCAGAGGTTTTCTTTGCCCTTACGGAAATTTTTGTAGATGACGCAGATTACATTAGCTTCTTTCAACAATAACAAATATAAAGCGTCTTTCTCTTATTTTTTGGGTCACAGAGGGAGCCTGTTTTGCGTTTTTCCAATCGTTCTACAACGACTACTACTATTGATTCTACTACACTCAAAACGCGGTAATGGATGCACGAGTTCACGGAGTATGTGATAGTTCTTGACTCACTTTTTATCTGCGATATCATGAGCGAGTTTGCAAGCTTCTTTAAAAAATTAAAGCTGTTCACCTGCGTATAGACTTAGTAGGAACTGTGAGGGACAAACGTATATATCCCATTTGTGTCCAACATGCGGAAAAATAATACCATTGATCATCGTTGGAAGAGGTTTCGACTAAACGTATTTGTAGCAGAACCTTTAGCTAAAGATTCAGTCTATACACTTCTGTCTTCATCACTTTGATCACTTGTTTCATTCAACGAATTCACAGGTGCAAAAACGAACTCGTCATCACTTTCGTTCTGTTCCTATTCTCAATTATGTTCACCTTCAATTCCTTTGTCACCGTCTAATCCATCATCACTTCCTAAACTGTCCACAAACCTTTTTAAAACAGTATCCTCAAAGTCGGGGTCCGCAACATGACCAGCAGACGAAGACCTGCGTACCGAATCCGTGATGGAAAGTCCCAGATGCGGTCTCAGAGATTGCTAACACGAAAGAAGTAGCAATGTATAGGTCCACATCACATTCAAGTGGCTACTGACTAGGGAAACTACTGAAGCTTCGGGAAAGAGCAAGAAGACAACCCTGTGGTCTCCTACCTCACCCCTATGCATTAGCAACAGAGTAACAATAAACGCTAACGGTCTATGAGACCGCACCTCTGACGTTAAAGGATACAAGGTCTTTGTTCGTGATGTCGGTGAATCCAAAAGTTGTCGTGCGACGCCTACGGGAGCGGTATGGAATAACAGCTATACTGATACATTAAATGTCAAAGAACTAGATCTCTTGAAAGTCGTGACCGGGAAACATCAATACTTCTGTTATAGGACGAACTTCTACACACGGTAAAGGAAAGCACATGGCGCTTTATTTACGCTTTTCCTTATGTCTTTCAACTTGCAACTTGCAACTTTGCAGATATCATAAACAATTGCACTCCTGAATACGAACTGCATATAGTAGAAAATAGTGGGCTGACGTTCGGTGCATGTGCACAAGAGAAAGACGACGACAATGAAGCTACCATTTCACCACCGTCACATTTGTCGAAAACTTTTATTGCTTCATCGGGGCTGGGGCGTACAGTCGAGGACGTCAGTGATAGTGAAGGCTCCTCTGGCAACTTAAAATCGTCGGTTACCACTTTTCCGGTGACTGTAACAGAGGAATGTACGTAGAGGGCCGTTACCTTTTGGAAAAGTGGATAAATGTGGAAACTATGTTTCAAGACCGTCAAGAAGCGCTTTAAATTATAAAAAAAAGAAAAACCTGAAAAAGAATCTGTATGTTTGGAATAATTCGTCAGAAACGTGGTACGTATCACCAAAATCTTAGAACAGTTAATACAATCTGTTCAGATAAATTTAACAATGCCTACTGCGAGTAATTCACGATGCGCAACGTTAACTTACAGCAGTGGAGTGTTGAAGCCGCTGTGGAGGTGGGACTAAACTGGGGGGATTTACACCTTCAAGAAGAAATATGGTATTTTGCCACGGAAGATAAGCCATGTTACAAAAACGGAAAAGCTACGCAACGGAACAGCCATAATTACTGCCTGTGAAAAATTCATCGCCAGAGCTGCTATGGAAGCTGTCGGTGAACAGAAGTGTACAATATGGAGCAGAATATGTTTAACTTAGAAATGACGTTAGGTCGCACTCTTGTGGAAAAAGGGACAAAAGATGTCACAATCGTGTAGTCTGTCAGTAACACGACTCATAGCTACATAATAATGCCAACGATGTCTCCAGGTGGACACTTGCACTCACCTCTGTTCGTTGCTTTAACAGAGCTGACCGTTTCGTGTGGGTCGTGTGTCAAACACAACAGTATTGTAGTTGTCGCCCCATCTCCTGCGAAAGTGAACAAGGAATACTTACAGAAGTGGCGAGAAGAGATGGTTTATAAAACCAGATAAAACATGATAATAGATCAGTTTCATAGTAGGCTCGTTTTTTGGTCGCAAACGTTTGTCAGTGCATGAAGTGTAAGGTGGCAGATCAAATGAAGGTAAATTTCGCACCTTACATGAGAGTTTTATACATCGTATCGGGAAGGTGAATATGACACCCAACTTACTACAGCAGAAAAGAGCAGATTTCCCTATAAGTATGTAATGCAAAGGGATAACACTCAATCGACAGTATTAAGGCATCGATCCTATATATCCTATATACCGAATGATGTGTTGGTAAATGTGCCAACACCTTGTAGATAGAGGAGGCCGAAATGCACACTATCTAACGCAGACGGGCGTGAATTCTGTAACAGGAGAAGTGGTGAATGCTAATAAGAAAAGTATGCAGCTCCTCGAATACTTATCTTTTATTCCTTGTTGGTTTACAACGTTCTTGATGAGACATTTCATATGATAACTATCAAACTATGTAAGGCTAATGGCGCCTTGCTAGGTCGTAGCCATGGACTTAGCTGAAGGCTATTCTAACTGTCTCTCGGCAAATGAGAGAAAGGCTTCGTCAGTGTAGTCGCTAGCAAAGTCGTCGTACAACTCGGGCGAGTGCTATTTCGTATCTCGAGACCTGCCTTGTGGTGGCGCTCGGTCTGCGATCATACAGTGGCGACACGCGGGTCCGACATGTACTAAATGGACCGCGGCCGATTTAAGCTACCACCTAGCAAGTGTGGTGTCTGGCGGTGACACCACACCGGACGCTAATGAGCAAAAGGTAAAACAAGCAGCCAGAGGAAACGAGAGGAAACGTTTTGTTTGGAAGCAGGTGCATGCAGTCGCGTAGGATGCACCACGGGCAGTACGACGGAAAGCTCTTAAGGGGCTACCGTGGCGGGAGTCAACAAACGATCAGGTGACCCATGCTAGTGAGCAAGTAGTGGACCACCAGAAGCGAGATGGAAAGAAGCATTAGAAAACTGCGTTTCGGAATTTCCAAATGAATATGAACAAACCAGTGACGCAGTTTATCACGTGAACAGCGCATGGTACTGTCAGGATTTACACATGTAACTTTTAGGCGTCTGGAGTGGGCAAAAAATGCCCGATTGGCGGAAACTAACTAGGAAGGAGTAAAGTGCCGAGATTTAAACGCAGTGTAATGGTGGGACCCTTGCAATTGGCAGAGAGAGTTTCCACAAAATAAGAGGAACGCTCCTATTGGTTGGAAAAAGCCATGACGTGGAGCTCCAGGTGGGGAGACAGTTTTGCTACGAGAAAGACGAGACCGAAAATTTCGGGGTCTTTCCTCTGAACTGGTGTCAAGTGTAGAATGGGGCACATCACGCTCTGTACGACACAGAGGAGAAATTTGTGTGAACACTGTGTTCACTGCAGCTGATATTCAGCTAGATATTGGGTGTAGCATCGTTGAGCTCCAAATGCAGAGAAACGAATCAGCCATTTAGTTAATTGTTCTTGCGAGAACTGATAGGGCATTATAATATGCACACTGCTTCAGCCATGCACGTGCATATCACCGTATTCCAAGACTAGGGATGAGTACATGTTTTCTCGCCTAACGAGAAACATAGTGGAGTTTCTGCTGAAAAAATCGGCAAAGATTTTTTAAATTAGTTTTTGTTGGAATTCCAGAGGATGAGAGCAGCCATGCAGATGTCAACTCATCACAGCTAATGTAAATACCGTGAGCAGAGGCGTAACATGTTGGTTCACCAGCTTGCGACCACTGTAAACTCGAGCGACCTTGGGTAATCTTTTGTTCAGCTTGTCACAAAACTAACCATCCGCCAGAGACTTGATTGTCATCCTGAATAGTACCGAACTTAGAACAGGAATCGGAAACTTCTTGACGTAGTAGTAAGAATAATGTTGTAAAGAAATTTCTGGTTAAAATTTGATACTGTTGTACTTAGATTTATTTCACTTTCTGAGGACGAGATGAGTTATTTTGACAACTGTCTTGACAGTGTCATGCTGTAAACTGTGTAAATGCGTGTATTTCTGTGATAAAATTGCAACATTAAAAACCAATATGTTTACAGATTTTAAAAAGTTGGGTTCTGTCATAGAATAACGATCCACACCTATACCAAACTGTTAGAGAAGGACACGGAGTAAAAGACAGCGCCATTTCCGCACTGACAGTACCGCTAGGTGGCACAAGATATTGCCAACCGCTGGAGTTATTTGGCTTCCACTTGTTGAAGGGGCTTGTCCAGAGGTTTATCATCTCGGCGCGAATTCTGGGTACCGATGTGAATTCGGTCAGCGGAGCACCATCCTACAAATGTAGTCGCTTCTTCATGGCAAATATGGACACCAGTGATCAGGTCACTCTTCCAGTACGCGTGGCATCGATGCGGCTACAACAGCGACCAGCCACAATACTGTGAACATCCAATGAAGTACTGTTTTGAGTTGGTGAAGTGCTACTATGTTCATGATGAGAAAGTGTGCGATTTCTAACGTGTCTGGCGTCAAAGATCCCTTTACTTTCAACATTTTTATATTGTGATTCATAATTGTGTCTTGACTTTTTCAGCATGTAGCGCAGCATACTTTAATTTTGAGTAACGTTGATGCACTTCATTTTCTTTAATATGACACTCTTCAGCGGAATACACTTTTAAGAGTTACATTATAACGGTTGCATTTAATTCTGCCGGCCGCGGTGGCCGTGCGGTTCTAGGCGCTCCAGTCCGGAGCCGCGCTGCTGCTGCGGTCGCAGGTTCGAATCCTGCCTCGGGCATGGGTGTGTGTGATGTCCTTAGGTTAGTTAGGTTTAAGTAGTTCTAAGTTCTAGGGGACTAAGGACCACAGCAGTTGAGTCCCATAGTGCTCAGAGCCATTTGAACCATTTTTTGAAAAACAAGCCGAGCGCGCGAATGTTAAAGCTCTACGTTGAGAGGGCCATATCTGCTTAGTATCTGCATAATGGGATCGACTGCTGGGTTTGATATCTAGCTCATTGTCCTTATCCCTTTTTTTTTTGAGAGCTCGCGTTGATAAAGTTCCCTTGTAAGATACAAGCGCTTGTTGCCCGTAAGAGTTGGGTTTGTCTACATTCAGGCGCCATGGCAGATGCGAGAGTAAATTGGTGTCAGAGTTACCAACAGGTACATTTTTAAAGTGTTCAACGAAAACGGTGGCGCAGAGAGTGTTTCAGAACTGGGTGGTCTTAGAGGGACCATTTGGCTTTTAATACACACACATGATAATCTAGCAACCCCATCCAGCGGTGTTTCTGAAACGTTTCCCTCGGCCACCCATAAGAAAACCATATGATTTCAGCGCTTGGTGTCGTGGTCCCGACCTCCATCGAAGAGGCGAGCTTATCTTTGTGTGACACGTCCTCGGTAGCGTTGGACAGAATTATGTTGAAATTTGGTGCCAATGTGACATCATTAACCCACCTTAAACCTTACATGAACTTCTGAGATGTGGCTTTTCTCTCGCATTTGTCGACACGTTGCTGTTTGAAGCTTCGTTGAGCCCGAGGTTTACGTCTCAGGACGCCAAGCTTTTGCACTATTAGAGACGAAGGTTGCAGACTTATTTCAGCCAAATTTCAAACTTATGTGAAAGACATTACGGCGTTTCGAAAGGATGATCCTTTAACTTTGTTGAGCAGTGTCGTTATTATAATTTTGAATTCCAAGCGCTAATAATAAATCAAGAGACCTTAATATACTTAAGAGAGCCAAAACTCATAATTTAAATGACATATCTTAAATGTCTTCATGAATGATACTCTCGAAATTAAACATCCGCAGCGTCCGTCAAAACAACTGTTACCTTACATTTACATTGTCCTATCCAATTAATTTTTTTTTTTTTTTTTGGGAAAGTAGTCTTCTGCCTGTTATGATGCGGCCCGCTGCGACTTCCTCTCCTTTGTGAACTTCATCTCAGAATAGTTCTTACATCATACGTCCTCAATTTTTTGCTTGACGTATCCCAATCTCTGTCTTCCTCTACAGATCTACAGTTTTTATTTTCTACAGCTCCATCTATTGTTACGGAAGTTATTCCCTGATGTCTTAACAGATGTCCTACATTCTGTCCCTTATTTTTGTCAGTGTTTTACACATCCCTTTTCTTGCAGATTCTGCGGATAACCTCCACCTAATTTTCAACGTTCTTCTGCAGCATCACATCTTAAATGCTTCGATTCTCTTTTTTCCGCTTTTCCCAAAGTCCATGTTTGATTTCCATACAATGCTGGGCTCCAGATAGAGATCCTCAGAAATTTCTTCCTCAAATTAAGGTCTATATTCCATATTGGGAGACTTCTCTTGCCCAGGAATGCCATTTTCGCCAGTGCTAGTCTGCTTTTTGTGTCCTCCTCACTCATCCCTCTAACTTGATCTATTCGTGATAAAAACCCATGACGTTCAGTTTCTCACTGTTCTAATTTATGCTACTTCTCATAATTTTCGTGTCATTTACTGCTTGTATTCAGTACTCACTAGACTGCTCATTCCATTCAACAGGTCCTGTTATTCTTCTTCACTTACACTGGGGACTGCCATATCAGCAGCGAATCTTATAATTGATGTTCTTTCAACTTGAATTTTAATTCATCTCTTGAATCTTTCTTTCATTTAAGTTTATTTAAGTTCTTCGTAGTTTACATTGAACAGTAAGGGCGGAAGACCACATCCTTGACTTAAAATCTTTTTAACACGAGCACTTCCTTTTTGGTCTTCCTCTCTTATTGTTCCCTCTAGGTTCTTCTATATGTTGTATATTCTCCGTCTTTCCGAATACTAACATATATTTCTCAGAATTTAGGATATCATGCATCACTTGGCAATATCTAACACTTTGCAGGTCGACATATCCTATGACCGTGTCTTGATTTTTCTTTAGTTTTGGTTACATTATAAACCGCAACGTCAGACTTTCCTCTCTGCTGCCTTCACCTTTCCTAAAAGCAATCTGGTCGTCATCGAACACATTCTCAATTCACTTTTACGTTCTGCTGTTTATTATTCTCGTTACGAACTTGGTGGCCGAGCGGTTCTAGGTGCTTCAGGCTGGAACCGCGCGACCGCTACGGTCGCAGATTCGAATCCTACCCCGGGCGTGGATGTGTGTGATGGCCTTAGATTAGTTAGGTTTGAGTAGTTCCAAGTCCTAATAGACTGTTGAGCTCAGATGTTAAGTCCCATAGTGCTCAGAGCTATTTGACCCATTTTTGAACGAACTAGGATGCATGAGCTGTTGACCTGTTTGTGCTATAATTCGCACACTTGTCGGCTCTTGTAATCTTCGGATGAGAGTGGATGATGTTTTTCTGAAAGTCATGTATATCGAACGCTTCATACGTTGTACACATCAACGTGAATATTCGTTTTGTTGCCACGTCCACCAATCACATTAGAAATTCTGATGGAATGTTACCTATTCTTTCTGACTTAGTCGATCTTAAGTTTCCCAAATCTCTTTTAAATTCAAATTATAACACTGGAGCCCCTATGTCTTCTATATCGACTTCTGTTTCTTCTGCTATCACGTCATCACACATATCTTTTCCCTTATGTAGGACTTCAGTGTACTCTTACCAACATCCGCTCTCTCGTCTTAATTTAGCAGTGGAATTCCTATTACACTCTTTATGTTACCTCCCTTGCTTTTGATTTCATCGACGGTTGTTTTATTTTTCTATACGCTAAGTCAGTATTTCTGAGAATCGTTTCTTTTTCGATTTCTTCACATTTTTCATGCAGCTACTTCGCCTTAGTTTCCTTCCACTTCCTATTTATTTTATTTCCAAGTACTTGTATTTCTGTGTTCCTGAATTTCCCTGAAAATTTATCTACTTCCTAGACCTGAAGGGTTTCTTTTTACACCCATTGTTTCCTCGCAGTTACGTTCTTTGAAGGTAGGTTTTTCTTTTAAACTTTTGTGATTGCGCTTTCTACAGATATCCCTTCCTCTTCAATTCAAGTGCCTACTGAGCTATTCCTCATCGCAGTGTCTATAGCATCAGATAACTTCAAGCCTATCTCTTCAGTCCTCAGTACTTCCGTATGCCACATCTTTGCGCATTGATTCTTTCTGACTAGTCTCTTAAATTTCATCCTAATCTTCATCACTTTTAAATTGTGATCTGATCCTATATGTGCTCGTGAATACGCCATACAATCTGGAATCTAATTTCGGGATCTCCCCCTGATCAAGACGTAATCTAACTGAAATTTTTCCGTACCTCCAGGCTTTTTCCAAGTGTATCTCCTCCTCTAGTGACTCTTGAACAGATAATTTGCTATTTTCGGCTGCTGACTGACAGAGACCGCCGACACTTGCAGAGCGTTGTAATATGTAATAGCAGACATCTATCCAGACCATCACAAAGGAATTCTAAACTGCATCAGAATCCACTGTAAGTACTACGACAGTTAGGCGGGACCAGAATAAACTTGGATTTCATCGTCGAGCGTCTGCTAATAAGCGACACATTACACAAGTAAATACCAAACGACGCCTCGCTTGGTGTAAGGAGCGTAAGAATTGGACCATTGATCGGTAGAAAAACGTTGTGTGGAGTGACGAATCACGGTAGGCAATGTGTCGATCCGATGGCAGGCTGTGGGTACGGCGAATTCCCGGTGAACGTCATCTGCCAGCGTGTGTAGTGCCAACAGTAATATTCGGAGGCAGTGGTGTTATGGTGTGGTCGTGTTTTTCATGGAGGGGGCTTGCAACCCTTCTTGTTTTGAGTGGCACTATCACAGCACAGGCCTACACTGATGTTTTAAGCATCTTCTTGTTGAAGGACAATTCGGGGATGGTGACTGCATCTTTCAGCACCATCGAGCAGCTGCTCTTAATGCACGGCCTGTGGCGGAGTGGTTACACAACAGCAACTTCCCTGCACAGAGTCCTGACCTGACTGCTGTAGAACACCTTTGGGATGTTTTGGAACGCCAGCTTCGTACCACGCCTCACCGACCGACATCGGTACCTGTACTCTTTGCAACACTCCGTGGGGAATATGCTGACATTGCCCAAGAAACCTTCCAGCACATTGAGCGTATGCCTGCGAGAGTGGAAGCTGTCATCAAGGCTTAGGGTTGGTCAACACTATTCTGAATTCCAGCATTACCGATGGAGGGCGCCACGAACTTGTAAGTCATTTTCAGACAGCTGTCCGGATACTTTTGATCACATAGTGTGGCATGGATTTCCGCTCTCCCTTATTCCTATCACGCCGCGCAAACCATTGACTGGTACGCACACCGTTTAGTCTTTCGGATCCGGATCCGCTTAACGCCCATTCACGAATCCTATGTCAGCTTATAAAATTCGCCACTCTTCTTTTCCATACTGAACACCTCCGAATATCCTACATTACAGGCAGACCTGACACTAACAACCCCCTTGTTTCCTCACTGCTCTACGATCCAAGTACTCTGTCACGTCACTAGAAATACGTACCGCCAACACTACACTTACACATTCTCCACATCCTCTCGCAATGAAAACTTTAATCATTTACCCCTGTCCGATCATGAATCCGTCCAGATATACACTGCTGGCCACCGTAAATGCAACACCAAGAAAGACAAGAGGTAGCACAACACAGTTTATTTTGTAGATAACATGTTGACCAAGTATCAAATGATTGCGTTTACAGACGTCTGTGACATGTGGTTCCTGCCAGAATCAGTAGCCAGAGTAGCCGCCATTGTTGGAGATCACCACTGCCACACGTCTCGGCATTGAGTCAAAGAGAGGTTGGCTGTGTTCCTGGGGTACAGCAGCCCAAGCAGCTTCCACGCGTTGCCAAAGATCATCTGGTGTGGCAGCTGGGGATGTAATCTGGGTCACTCGTTGAGCAACCATGGACCACATGTTTTCTATCGGCGAAAGATCCGGAGAGCGAGCCGGCCAGGGAAGCACTTCAATCTGGTTATTGACGAAGAACCTTTGGACAATGCGTGCCACGTGTGGTCGCGCATTATCCTGTTGAAATATGGCTGTGGCCGAGCCCTGAAGGTAAGGAAGGACAACTGGCTCCAGCACCTCGGATATGTAGCGCCGGCTATTTAAAGTACCGGCAATGCGTACTAGAGGCGTGCGACAGTAATATCCAATACCGCCCCATACCATAATACACGGTTCAAGACCAGTGTGGCGGTGCATAATGCAGCTGTCCAGCATCCTCTCTCCACGGTGTCTCCACACTCGAATCCGACCATCGTGGTGCTGCAGACAGAAGCGTGCCTCGTCAGTAAAGACAACGTCATTCCATTCTGCCGTCCACATCCGTCTGTCATCACACCATTGGCGACGGAGACGTCTGTGGTTCTGCGTCAATGGTAGACGAAGCAATGGACGTCTTGTGGACAGACCACTCTGCTGTAAACGGCGTCGAATGGTACGCGCAGACACTGGATGATGCGTTACAGACGCAATATGCTGTGCTATGGTTTGGGATGTCACTGAGCGATCCGTCACTGCCATGCGCACAATTTGCCTATCAGCACGTGCAGTGGTGCACTGAGGTAAATGCGATCGACCACGTCGGTCCGTCGTACCCTCCTGCATCCAACGGTCACATATCCGCATTACAGTTTGGTTTCGTCCAACACGACCTGCGATTTCTCTGTATGATAATCCACAATCTCGGTAAGCCACTATCCTTCCTCTGTCGAACTCGGATACTTGATCAAACGATGTTCGCTGTTGTCTACGAGGCATTACTGATCATCTTGTGAAACAACCACAAGGTAAACACACGTGCCGAACGTACACTCGTCGAAATCGCCAAGCCTTAAATGGCGCTATGAGGTGGCGCCACAGGCGCGCGTGATGTGCGTCTGCGCTGAAATTCTAATCAGTTGGATATCTCATCGCTGCAAACCCATGGTGTAAATTTCACTTGATTCAGATGCTTCCTTCAGGGTGTTGCATTTACGGTGGCCAGCAGTGTATATCCGTTCTAGAAAACTTAGTAGAGCCCTCCCCTCTTCCCACTTTCAGGGCTGCCATGCTGAACAGTGCTTTCCATCCACTTTCGATAGCTATGTTTTGAACCTCTTCTTGCATCAGCATTCTAAACGCCTCAGTCAAACAACCATTCAAACAAAACCAATATTACATATGACCCAAAAGCCTGCAATTCCCATAATGCTCTTACCCGTAGAAATCTACGTGACTCATCATTGATTTGTGCAAACGTTTTTAACAGTTAAAACGTAAGTCTTTTACTTTTTAACTAATGCAATTGACCATCTGTATTTTAACGCCATACAAATGCTTTACATGTTTCAAAATCTTTTAAATCGTTTTCAGGAAAAGTGGTGGATGGTTACAGCTGACAGCCTGTTCCCCGACCGAGTGTGTAGAGGGGGATGAAATTACAATGGCGCAAAGGACACTCACGACATTGGATATTACTGCTACTTATACCACTTAGATCAAGACTGTATAAACACATTATTTTATCCACAAGAAGCATATACTTCTGTAGCTGGTTGTTATTATGATTGGCTCATGATTTGACGCCGCACAGGATTAGCCGAGCGGGCTAGGGCGCTGCAGTCATAGACTGTGCTGCTGGTCCCGGCGGAGGTTCGAATCCTCCCTCGGGCATGGGTGTATGTGTTTGTCCTTAGGAGAATTTAGATTAAAGTAGTGTGTAAGCCTAGGGACTGATGACCTTAGCAGTTAAGTCCCATAAGATTTCACACACATTTGATTTTGAACATGATTTGAGATATAACTATTTTGCTCAAAATTTCAAGATGTGGTAACTGTTGGAAGTCACGCGACATTCATATTACCTAAGACTTCTTTGATATAATCACTCATTCTCTGAAAGATGATTATGGCTGTTTTAGCAACAATAGTGTAGTTGTTTTTAGTTGAGAAACACATATGTTTTTATTTTTTTACTATCAGACTTTTGTGGTAGACGTCTTCAGATACAATAATTGTTGCTTGCCTGGTATGTTAAATTAGTTACTGGATATTATACCAGTTCTCATTTTGTTGTTGTTGTCGTTGTCTTCACTCCGAAGACCGGTTTGATGCAGCTCTCCACGCTATTGTTGCTGTTAAGGCCTTGTCATCTCTAAATAACTTGCTTACTGTATTCAACCCTTGGTCTCCCTCTTCAATTCTTACGTCCAGCACTTCCACTACCAAATTGATGATTTCTTCTAAAAAACGATCACTACGTTAGACGGTTTTTACTTTATCTTCCTTTCCCCATTCGACTCAGTATATCCTTATTAGTTGCTCGATCTCTTTTTCAAAGCCTCAGCAATCTTCTGTAGCATCATATTTCAAAAGCTTCTGTTCTCTTCTTGACTGTATTATTTATCGTTCGATAAGTATACGAGGATACTGAATGGATACTTCTGTAAATACAAAATACATATAGTAATCTAGTAATTGCGAGTGAAAGGAGCACAGTAGAAGAGCAATGAACAGAAGAATGAATTACGGGAAAGTATGAGCTTGGTGGGAGGAATGGGACAGGAAAAAAACTAAGTAAATGAGCTCTGCAATAAATTTCAGGTAGTAATACTGAATACAGTGTCAAAAATCACAAAAGGGGGACGTATACTCGGAAAAGGCCTGGGGATATGGGAAGATTCCTACTGGATGACATCATGGTCAAACAGACTCCTAAGTCAGATACGGCGCACACAGGAGCAGATATAGACTCAGTCACAACCTAGTAACAATGAAGAGCAGAGTCTGCGAAGGTCTTCTGGAAGATTCACTGTGGAAAGAAGACGAATGCTGGAGAACTGAGGAATTATGAGATGCTTCTGAAATTCTCTAAGGCTTTAGATACTTCGGTGATAAATACCACAGAAGAATGGACAGTTCAACAAACAGGTTATCGTGGAAGCAGGACATACGAATATTAATTCAAGGAAGAAGAAAGAAATCTTGGCTAGCAGGAGAAATAATGCAACTTATCAGGGGCAACGACAGTGCTGAGAATAGGGCGAATCGGGGAAGGAGTACATTGAGGGTCTGCACGAGGGGGTGGACCTAACTGAAGATGTAATAGCAGACGAAGTGTAAAGACGTGGGATCAAATATTAGCATCATACCTTAGTAAGACTTCAGAAAATTTGCGATCAAATAAGGGAGAAGGGAAAGATGACGTTCCTTCCGAGTTTCTGAAATCATTGTGTGAAGCGCTAACCAAACCATATTCAAGGGATGTGTAGAATTTACGTGACCGGAGACAGACATTCAGACTTCCGCCAAAATATCATCCTCAAAAACATGAGGGTAGTAAGGGCAGACGGGTGTAAGGACATAATCACAACCACAATCAACTCAACAGCTCGTGCAACGAAATTGCTGACAAGAATCATATACAGAAGAACGGAAAAGAAAATTTAGGGTCTGTTAGATGACAGTTTGGTTTTAGGGAAGATGAAGGCACCAGTCCTGACGCATTTAAGAAAAATGCTAGATACGTCATAGTGTTTGTCGGCCTAGATAGAACGCTCGATATTTCAAAATTATTCAAGACGTTCGAAATTCAGAGAAAAATGATAGTGAATTGTAGAGAAAGATATAATCTGTACGAAAACCAAGAGGGAATAATAAGAACGGAGTATCAACGGCGAAGTGGCCACAGTGAAAATGTTTAAGACAGTGATGCATTATTTCACCTCTATTGTTTAATCTATACCTGTAATGTTCAGTCTATACATCAAAGAACATATAAAAGTTTCAAGTGTGTCAAGGTATCAATAAAAAGATTCGCTGATGACATTACTATCGACACTGAAAAAGAAGAAGATTACGGATCACGTTGAATGAAATGAGCGTTCTAGTGACTACAGGCGCGGACTGAGAGTAAAGCGAAGAGATGAGACCAGCGATGAACTTAACATCGAAATTCATGAGCACGATGTAAATGAGGGGAAAAAAAACCATGGTGGACAAAGCAAGGAAGACATAAAAAGTAGGCTAGCTCATGCAAAGAAAACATTCAACGTCAAAAGATGTTTACTGGTATCAAACGTAGGTGTTAATTTAATTTGAGATAGAAATTTATGAGAAATTAAGTTTGGAGCACAGAACTGCATGATAGTCAATCGGCGATTGTGGGAATTGTATAAGAAGAGAATCGAAGGGTTTAAGATGTGATGCTGGAGAAGGACGTTGAAAATTATGTAAACTAGTAAGGAATGAGGAGGTCCTCAACATAATCGGTGATGAAAAGAACGTGTGGAAAACAGTGACAACAAGAAAAACGGAAAGAATAATAATACATCTTGTAAGACAACAAGGAATAACTTCCATGGTCCAAGAGAGAGTTGTAGAGGGTAAAAACTGTATGGGAAGAAAGAGACTGAAAAAGTTCATAACTAATTATTGAGTATGTATGTTGCAAGTGCTACTCTGAGATGAAGAGGTTGGCACGTGAGAGGAATTCATGGCAGTCCATATGAAACTAGTCAGAAGTCAGACGTCTCAAGAAAAGAAAATACCAGTCAGCAATCCGCTGTACTTCGGCTATCATCGGTTTATTTTGCTGCCTAAATAGTAAAACCACATCTGCATTCAGTATTTCATATAATAATCTAATTCTTTAAGCATCATCTGATTTAATTCCTCTATATTGCACTTTTTTTTACTTTGTCGATGTCCATAATATAACCTCTTTTCTGTACACTATCCACTCCATTCAAAAGCACTACTAAGTTGTTCTCTATTTTTCGAATTCACAAACTGATTTCCTTCAAAGCTTAGTGGACAAACCATCACGTTATTACATAGGAACGTGACGCCTTCGTAATTCATCATGTGTTCTTCTGTTGGCTGCATGTTTTCTTAAAAAGAAACATAATTTTTTAGTAACATAATTTTCAAGTAACAAGAAAATCGTAACAAAACAGTCCTGTAATATGGTATCTCATATCTCTTGTGATCCTTAGGAAACCTATAGAATGATAAATTTGTTGTTGCTACTGTTTATTGCACTACATACGTTCCCTTTTGGACAAACTATTTTACAAAACATTACAAACGATGCTATTCGCTTCCATTGGATACCGCATTCAACAGCGGAGCTTCGCTTGGCACGCTGATGTCGCAGTTGATAGCAAAAACGGGTTGAAGTACCGCTATTGTACGTGTTTAAGTTAAATGTGGTCCGGTTGTCTTCTACGTACACGCTGCGGAGAGCGCCTGCCGTTGTAGACTAGCCCGCGCAACAGTGGGGCTGACGCGCTTCTGGCGGGCACTATCTGTGCCGGACGAGTGCTGTCAGGGGTGCCGCGCGCTGGCGTCTGCCGTAACCGAATTGGGTGCAGGGGTAGGGGGAAGGGTGTTGAGAGTGGAGTTAGGGGTGGCGCTATCACGGCGCTTTCCCGCCGGCGCCGCCGCAGGCCAGCTGGCTCCTCGGCTAACATCCAGCAACACACACACAACTGTGAACGCCGAGTGCCGCTGGATTGCCTGCGTTAACACGATAAGCTGGTCACCTTCCGGGCAGGTCTTCCTCGACGTTAGCATCTGTTGACTAAGCTGTCACAGCACGGGACTTAAAGTTCGTGATTAACGTCCAGCGTATCAACAGCGTGCCTGAAATAAATTGACAAAGTACAGAACTGACTAGAGATGTGATAATAATGGTGATGATGGTATACTGGTGTGGATGCATGACATCAAAGTCCTTAGCAACCGTTCTAAAATATTTTGGGACGAGCGTGGGTAAAATTCGCACAGTAATAAAATTTTAACAATAACTAGAAAAATGTGAAAACGCCCCCCGCACCGCCGGCCTCCCCTCCCCCCCCCCCCCCCCCCCCCCCCCTCAATCTCCCGAGCCCAAAGGCGTCACTGGAGGCTGATATGGAGGGTCATGTGGTCAGCACACCGCTCTCCCTGGGGTATGTCAGTTTAGAAGACCAGAGCCACAATACCTCTCAATCAAGTAGGTCCTAAGTTTGCCTGACAAGGGGTGAGTGCATACAGGATGGTCACCCATCTAAGTGCTAGCCAAGCCCGACAGCACTTAACTTCGTTGATCTGACGGGAACCGGTGTTACCACCGCGACTAGGCCGTTGGCCCAAATTTACAGTAAATGCCGGCCTGGGTGGCTGGCGGTTCTAGGCGCTACAGTCTGGAACCGCACGATCGCTCAGATCGCAGGTTAGTATCCTGCCTCGGGCATGGATGTGTGTACGTACTTAGGTTAGGTTAGGTTTAAGTAGTTCTAAGTCTATTGGACTGAGGACCTCAGAAGTTAAGTCCCATAGTACTCAGAGCCATTTGAACCATTTTTTTACAGTAAATGGAGAAAAAAAGCAATGGAATAAATGAAAATCTAGCAGATGACTTTGGTTGGTTGATTGTTGTAATAAAATGGTGAGCCAGACTCTCTGAAACACTCCAAAAAACTTAGACTGGAGTTCAGACACTTCACAATATCCTCATGTTTTTCTTCTTTCGCTTTTCCCACGGGAGGTTATTCTATTTCTGATTTAAATATTGTCGGATACTCTAATTGAAAATTAGCTCCTCCTCATCCATTGCTCGATCAACATATTCCAGCGACAAAGGTGGCCGTCCCCTTTTGCTTCGTCTCGGGGCCCTGATTAACACCTTCTTAAGCCATTTGTCATTGCTCGTTCTCTCAACATGCCGCAACCGCTGCAGACTTTTATTCCCCATTTTGCGCGTTATGGACTGTGTCACTTCCATCCCTTCCCACATTGTAATTCTCTGATTTTATCTTCACGGGTGACCAGGAGACATCTCCACTCTCCTGATTTTACCCCTTCTTTTATTCTAAAGTGGCCACATTTTTGCACCATAAGTTTGTTCTCAGTTATATATTGAATATGACTCTTTAGTCTGTTGAGTACTACTATTGTTCCAAATCAGTTCATGTAGGAATTTTACTGCTCATTTACCCATCCCTACTTCGCCCTCAGTATACCGCCGCAGATTCCATCCCTGGATACAGCAGAACTAATTATTTAAAAGTGTCATTTTTTTAAATTTTTACTTCTTCGAGAAGTAAATCTGTTCCATTTCTACCGGTGTACATGTACTGCGTCTTGACAAAATTAATTTTTAGACCCCTTTTTAAATATTCCTTCTCCAGTTTATCCATAATATGGTCCACATTTTGTCTGCTGTTTGCAAAAATTATTTGCCCGTATGCAAAAAATAATGAATGCATTCTGTTCTGTCCAACCAACGTGCCCATTACCGAGCAAGTTTTGTGCCTCTCGCGCTTGGTCTACATACGCTGTTCAGACAGAATATTATTACCACCGACCTACTATCGATATAAACGTGTCCAGGTGATAGCAGCATCTCCTAGCGGGGAATTAATGACTGCTTGTTTGCATGTAGCACCATAGTAACGGTGAGCATGCTGTCCGTGTGTACAATGAGGAGGGGAGCAATCTATGTAACCCTGACAGAGGGCAGATTGTGATGGCCTGGAGGCTCGCCACATGTATGTCGGAAACCAAGGTGAAACCATGACCGGACATCGTGGGGTTGGACGGCCACCTCTCAATAGAGATATTGGACGTCGTAGGCTGTACAGATGGCGAACTGTGGCGGAACTAACATCAGACTTTAATGCTGTTCAGAGTACTAGTGTGACTGGACACATAGTGTCCCGAACACTCCTAACGATGGGCCTCTGCATCCGATGACCCATGCATGTGCCAATGTCAACATCACGACATCGGCAACTATGACTGAAATGACACGTGACCATTGGCACTGGACGTATGCACAGTTGTTAAGCGGTCCATGGTCATGTCTTCTCCATCATGCCCATTGGTTGGCGGGAATCCGCCGTTTTCCAGGAGAACAGCTTGTAAGTAGGCTGTTTATTTTTTTTATTGGTAACGCCACCTCTGTATGAAAATCACTGGCTGTGCTGTGTGCAGTCTGTGGCTGCTTTGCATTGTTGTAATACTCGCCATTGTAGTGTTAGGCAGCTGGCTGTGAACAGCGCGTAGCGTTGCGCAGTTGGAGGTGAGCCGCCAGCGGTGGTGGATGTGGAGAGACAGATGGCGGAGTTTTGTAATTTGTCATGAACTGCTATTAAGGTAAATACATTGTTTGTTCTCTATTAAAATCTTTCATTTTGCTAACTATGCCTATCAGTTGTTAGTGCCTTCCGTAGTTTGAATCTTTTATTTAGCTGGCAGTAGTGGCGCTTGCTGTATTGCAGTAGTTCGAGTAACCAAGATTTTTGTGAGGTAAGCGATTTGTAAAATGCATAGGTTAATGTTAGTCAGGGCAATTCATTTGTAGGGTTTTTGAAAGTCAGATTGCGTTGCGCTAAAAATATTGTGTGTCAGTTAAAGCACAGTCATGTATAAATAGTTCAAAGGGGACGTTTCATAAGTGCAGTCTGTGATTTTCATACAGAGGTGGCGTTACCAATAAAAAACCTAAACAGCCTACTTACAAGCTCCTTGACATCTCTACTGCGGGACGGAGACGCGCTGGCGGCGGCTCCTTATGCTCTGGGGAACATTCACGTGGGAATCCATGGCTCTAGTGGAGCTCGTGCAAGGCACCGTGACAGCCAAGGATCATCGTACACTGGTTGCAAGCCACGTACACCCACCACTTCACGAATATGACTGTAGTGGCATTTTTCAACAAGATAATGCGCCATGCTAAAAGGCCAGGAGTGTGATTGAGTGGTTCGAGGAACACAACGGTGAGTTACCATTGATGTGCTGGCCCCACAAGTTGCCAGATCTGAACCCGATCGAACACATCAAGAATGTTACTGAAAGTGGCATTCAGATATTATTGCACCCTCCCCTGAATTTATTGGAATTAAATGACTCGTATGTGCAGGTGTGGTGCAAAGTCCCTCCAGCGACCTGCTAAGGAATCACTGCTTCCATGCCACCACGCGTCGCCGCTGTTGTCCGTGCCAAAGGTGGGCATACAGGCTATTAGGCAGGTGTCGTAATGTTCTGGCTTATAAGGGGCAGTCAAATGAAAAACCGACATACGGAAAACAATTAAGCAATCTCTTTATTATTTCAGAAGTAAATACCATAATTGTTAAACATTTTGATACGTGGTGCTTACTGGAATTAAGGAAAACGTGGAAAGGAGGACCCACCAATGTAACTTTCTTTTCACACAACCTGTTTAGTTAACAATATAGAAAATGTGATTTACAGATAATCGAAGCATTTAACCATAAAATTTTCTTTAACAAAATGAACGTATTTTCAAAATTCTTTTGACCTTAAATCTTGAGTTGAATAAGCTTTTAATTTTTGTAAAATAAATCTGAAGTGCTGTATTGCGTAACAGCAAACAATATGACAAGGATTACAAGATGGACTGACCTGCTGCCCACCCTTTATCGGGTGAAACACCAGTGTTTACTGCCGCGCTGAACACGATCTGTCTATTAAATGCACTTTTGCAACACATGAAAACTGTATTAACACCATTGATGAGAAGAGCGATTCAATTACTCAAAACAGATGACTTAAGTTTTAATTTGAAAGCTGCATGTCGAAAGTTTCGAGGTTAACTGCGCACCTGTGCTTAAAGGTTAAACAGATTAGCAAACAATAGGAGAAAAATAAGGCTTACTTCAAAGTAACCAACCTCTTAATTTCAATCAGCAACCAAGATGAGACTCGAAACTTCCTGGCAGATTAAAACTGTGTGCCCGACCGAGACTCGAACTCGGGACCTTTGCCTTTCGCGGGCAAGTGCTCAACCAACTGAGCTACCGAAGCACGACTCACGCCCGCTACTCACAGCTTTACTTCTGCCAGTACCTCGTCTTCTACCTTCCAAACTTTACAGAAGCTCTCCTGCGAACCTTGCAGAACTAGCACTCCTGAAAGAAAGGATATTGCGGAGACATGGCTTAGCCACAGCCTGGGGGATGTTTCCGGAATGAGATTTTCACTCTGCAGCGGAGTGTGCGCTGACATGAAACTTCCTGGCAGATTAAAACTGTGTGCCCGACTCGGTTGGCTATTAATATTTTCAAAGTTAAACTGATTGTGAGTTATTAAGACCGCTCTGAAGGCACGTCTTAAAACATTACTTGCGAACCCTTATTACAAGAGAATTCACTCGGCGGAACCACAAGATCCAGCTAAAATACACTAATAATGGCCCGGTGCTTCAAACATACAAACGAACAGCTTAGTACGACAGGTTGTTAAGTTTAAACTAATAACTGAGAAATGTAATTACAATCAAAGAATTGAACCGGTTAACAGCTAAATCTAACCTGAAGGTCCCTCTTTTGTTCAACGGCAACCTATGCCTTAATACAATTGTTCCGGCTGTATTTATTTACGACCAAGAACTGATTAATTAGAACATTAATGATCGGGTACATACCAGAAAGGAGAGGCAACGTTATAGCGGGACAAATTTTCAAACGGCAACTAGTGTCTTAGTACAAAACTGTCAGCCCCCGGTAGCTGAGTGGTCAGCGCGACAGAATGTCAATCCTAAGGGCCCGGGTTCGATTCCCGGCTGGGTCGGAGATTTTCTCCGCTTAGGGACTGTGTGTTGTGTTGCCATAATCGTCGTCATTTCACCCCATCGATGCATAAGTCCCCGAAGTGGCGTCAAATCGAAAGACTTGCACCCGGTGAATGCTCTATTCGACGGAAGGCCCAAGTGACACGACATTTATGTATGTAGTGCAATACTACTGCCTAGAATTACGACCAAAGTGCCTACCGAATAAAATTCTGAGGTTCGTATACAAACCAGAAAATAATCAGGAGGGGACGTAGACAATGAAACAAATGACGACAAGGTTTAGAGAATATGTCTCCCCTTATCAGCAGGCAGTTCCATGGATCCACGGTGCGTCGCAGCGGTTACGGAGTGGTGCCGATAAAAGCCAGGCCACGAGCGGTCGTCCGACATAAAAGTTGCCAACCAAGCGACGGGACGTCGGTCTGCTGCTTGTAGTCGACGCTGACCCTGGTGAAGTACTCCGGTATCTTCGCTCTGCGCAGGCCCTACTTGCGCAGCTCGTGGCTTCGGCTGCTCGGACCTCACGACCACCCGCAGTTGCGAAGCTACCGCCAATCCCCAAAATTCGTGCCTCCTTCTCGGGCCAGCGAACCCCCTCATATACAGGGTGATTCAAAAAGAATACCACAACTTTAACAATGTGTATTTAATGAAAGAAACATAATATAACCTTCTGTTATACACCATTACAAAGAGTATTTAAAAGGTTTTTTTTCACTCAAAAACAAGTTCAGAGATGTTCAATATGGCCCCCTCCAGACACACGATCAATATCAACCCGATACTCCAACTCGTTCCACACTCTCTGTAGCATATCAGGCGTAACAGTTTGGATAGCTGCTGTTATTTCTCGTTTCAAATCATCAATGGTGGCTGGGAGAGGTGGTCGAAACACCATATCCTTAACATACCCCCATAAGAAAAAATCGCAGGGGGTAAGATCAGGGCTTCTTGGAGGCCAGTGATGAAGTGCTCTGTCACGGGCTGCCTGGTGGCCGATCCATCGCCTCGGGTAGTTGACGTTCAGGTTTCATAACTAACCTTTTTCGTAGGACTCTCCATACAGTTGACTGTGGAATTTGCAGCTCTCTGCTAGCTCTGCGAGTCGATTTTCCTGGGCTGCGAACAAATGCTTGCTGGATGCGTGCTACATTTTCATCACTCGTTCTCGGCCGTCCAGAACTTTTCCCTTTGCACAAACACCCATTCTCTGTAAACTGTTTATACCAACGTTTAATACACCACCTATCAGGAGGTTTAACACCATACTTCGTTCGAAATGCACGCTGAACAACTGTTGTCGATTCACTTCTGCCGTACTCAATAACACAAAAAGCTTTCTGTTGAGCGGTCGCCATCTTAGCATCAACTGACGCTGACGCCTAGTCAACAGCGCCTCAAGCGTACAAATGTACAACTAAATGAAACTTTATAGCTCCCTTAATTCGCCGAGAGATAGTGCTTAGCTCTGCCTTTTGTCGTTGCAGAGTTTTAAATTCCTAAAGTTGTGGTATTCTTTTTGAATCACCCTGTATATCGCCAAGAAAAGATTCTGAGGACACAACCCCCAGATACCAACTGTTCCTCATACATATTGGCAATGGTCCTCAAGAGGGATAGTCGATACTACACCAGAGCCAGTGGCGCCAGACAGGACTACTAATTCAATGGCGCCACGGCTCACTTTTATTCCTTAGTGAGGCCACCGCCCACCCACATGTTGCCAAGGCTGCTTCGAATACGCTGGAGAAGCTTCCTTGGGAAGCGGTTACACATCCTTCGTACAGCACCGATCTCTCCCCGTGCGATTTCCATAGTTTTGAAGCACTGAAGAAAGACTTCCGTAGCCGTCGATTTGTCTCGGGTGAAGAGCTATACGCCTGCGGTACAATAATGATTTCGTAGGCAGCCAGAAACACTTTTACATGAAGGTATTGTTCTTCTTGTCTGGCAATGGGATAAATTTCTTAGCACTTCTGTCGATTACGAGCTTACTTACTTGTTTTCCATCTTACATGTATTTTTCCAAGTGTCTCGTTTATGTTTGACTATTTCTTATACATATTAAAAAGTAAATGGGATAGACCACAACTTTGCTGAATACCTGTGTCTCATCGTCAGTGTAAGGGTGTGAGAATTACAGTAAACGGGCAGCGGAGCATCGGTCTACTAGAGTCCTGAGGGTAATATTAGCCTCTTTTACGTACGTCGACAGGGAGCCTGTGGTATGCAGTCGCAAAAAAAGAATTGAATTTTGTGCTAGACTGAAGAAAATCTTTACAGAGAGACACCAAATGTGCAGGAAACCTATGGTGATGAGTGCTTAAGCCGTAATCAGTGTTAATAATGGTTCACAAAGTTTAAAAATGGCAGGATGGAGGTTAAAGGTGACCCTCGTTCAGGTTGGCCTTCGACAACTACCGACGATGCCCATGTCAGGAACGTCAACGAAATTGTGCATGCCTTTGGAAGACTGACTGTCTGAGAAGTTGCAGAAGAATGCCGAAGTGTCTCGTTCCGCTTGACTGTTCCTCATACATATTTAAATGTGATAGACCACAACTTTGCTGAAGGCTTTTGTTGGTTCTAAAGCTTTCAGTTATTCTGATTCCCGTCTTCACGTTTGCTTCTGTTTCCTTTCACATTTTCATGGCTATACTTATCCATGCCGCTCGGATTGGCCTCGCGGTTTGAGGCGTCATGTCACGGACTGTGCGGACCCTCCCGCCGGGGGTTCGAGCATGGGTGTGTGTGTGTTGTTCTTAGCATAAGTTAGTTTAAATAGTGTGTAAGTCTAGGGCCCGGCAACGGCCTTGCCGCAGTGGATACACCGGATCCCGTGAGATCACCGAAGTTAAGCACTGTCGGGCGTGGCAGGTGCTTGGATGGATGACCATCCAGCCGCCATGCACTCAGCCTCGTGATGCCAATTGAGGAGCTACTCGACCGAATAGTAGCGGCTCTGGTCAAAGAAAACCGTCATAACGACCGTGAGAGCGGTGTGCTGACCACACGCCCCTCCTATCCACATCCTCACCTGAGGATGACACGGCGGTCGGATGGCCCCGATGGGCCACTTGTGGCCTGAAGACGGAGTGCTAAGTCTAGGGCCCGATGACCTAAGCTGTTTGATCCCTTAGGAATTCACACAAATTACACTACCGGCCATTAAATTTTGCGACCCCAAGAAGAAATGAAGATCACAAACGGGCTTTCATTGGACAAATGTATTATACTAGAACTCACATGTGATTACATTTTCACGCAGTTTGGGTGCATAGATCCTGAGAAATCAGTACCCAGAACAACCACCTCTGGCCGTAATAACGGCCTTCACCCGCCTGGACATTGAGTCAAATAGAGCTTCGATGGCGTGTACAGGTGCAGCTGCCCATGCAGCTTCAACACGATACCACAGGTCATCAAGAGTAGTGACTGGCGTTTTGAGACGAGCCAATTGCTTGGCCACCATTGACCAGACGTTTTCAATTGGTGAGAGATGTGGAGAATGTGCTGCCAGGGCAGCAGTCGACCATTTTCTATATCCAGAAAGGTCCCTACAGGACCTGCAACATGCGGTCGTGCATTATCCTGCTGAAATGTAGGGTTTCGCAGGGATCGAATGAAAGGTAGAGACACGGGTCGTAACACATCTGAAATGTAACGTCCACTGTTCAAAGTTCCCTCAATGCGAACAAGAGGTGGCCGAGAGGTGTAACCAGTGGCATCCCATACTATCACGCCGGGTGATACGCCAGTTTGGCGATGACGAATACACGCTTCCAATTTACGTTCACCGCGATGCTGCCAAACACGGACGCGACTATCATGATACCGTAAACAGAACCTGGATTCATCCGAAAAAATGACGTTTTGCCATTCGTGCACCCGGGTTCGTCGTTGAGTGCACCATCGCAGGCGCTCCTGTCTGTGATGCAGCATCAAGGGTAACCGCAGTCATGGTCTCCGAGCAGATAGTCCAGGCTCCTGCAAACGTCGTCGAACTGTTCGTGCATATGGTTGTTGTCTTGCAAACTTCACCATCTGTTGACTCAGGGATCGAGACGTGGCTGCACGATCCGTTACAGCCATGCGGATATGATGCCTGTAATATCGTGTGCTAGGGATACGAGGCCGTTGGGATGCATCACGGCGTTCCGTATTACCCTCCTGAACCCACCGATTCCATATTCTGCCAACAGTAATTGGACCAACACGAACAGTAATGTCGCGATACGCTCAACCGCAGTCGCGATAGGCTAAAATCCGACCTTTATCAAAGTCGGAAACGTGATGGTACGCATTTCTCCTGCTTACACGAGGCATCACAACAACGTATCACCAGGCAACACCGGTCAACTGCTGTTTGTGTATGAGAAATCTGTTGGAATCTTTCCTCATGTCAGCACGTTGTAGGTGCCGCCATCGCCGCCACCTTGTGTGAATGCTCTGAAAAGCTAATCATTTGCATATCACAGCATCTTCTTCCTATCGGTTAAATTTCGCTTGTGTAGCACGTCATCTTCGTGGTGTAGCAATTTTAATGGCCAGTAGTGTATAATTTATATTAATCCATTTATCACGTACATTTAGTCTCTTTATGGCAGATGTTACCTCAGATCTTGGCATGCTGTGCTATATTGTCATATGCTTTTTCCATATCCACAAAAATCATCTGCGTTTCTCTGTTACTAGCTCTGTTCTTTTCAACTGCTGATCTAAGACAGTGGATTATGTATCAGCCTTAAAGTGACTTAGTTCCCCTGAGAGTTCAGTCTTTTCTTTAAGGATACTAGATAAGTTTTTCGTTGTTGAAGGTATCACACTGATTCCCCTTTAATTTGGACAATGTTTCTTGTCTCTTTTCTTCATATGTTACTAATAAAAGACATGTTCCGTGCTCCACGTATATTCTTCTCTTGTTCTGTTGTATTAAAAATTACACACAAATATTCTACTGTCTTTTCTCCGCTATATTTCTGCTACATATTAATTTCGCAGTGCTCTTCTTCAAACATTTACAAGGAGATAGCTTCCACACAGTCGGCCACCGCAGTAGACGTAGTATTGCGAATTCAAACGGTTCTCAGCTGTGGTCAACGTTAAGGACTCCAACTTATCCTCCACTTCCTGAACATAAGTATTGGGCCGTAATGTGTCCCTGATCTTTTATCTGTTGCGACCATACTGACACTAAATCCTGTTATGTGTTCTGTTCCTGTGGTTTCAATTCTTTTACGACTTTTTCTGTCTGAAACCCGTCTCTCAACTGAAGACTTAAGGTCTGAAACTGCTGGTCTAAGCTATTATGAGCCTCAATTTCATTAGTACGTTTCTCCCACGTTTCACCGCATTCCCCTACGCACCTTTCTTGCTCTTTACGAAGCTTGTTCAGATTTTCAGTTGTCCCACTTAAATTTTTATTTACTTCGCTTATTTTTTGAACGATTTTCCAGTTTAAATCTTCGCTTTGCTTATCTATTTGTCCACTTAAATTTTATGTATTACGTTTATTTTCACATCGTCTCTTCTATTTAACGTCTCAGTTCTCCCATTCAATTCTTGGCTTTGATTATCTATTTTCCCGATGATTCGCCATATGAAAAGTTTACTGCTAATTCAAAATACTATCCCACTACAGGGTTAGTTAAATGAAACGTCGAGATTAATTATGGATAAGCATCCTGGCAGGAGTGCAAAATGAAACATGTTTATTAACACTACATGTCTATCCTGTGATGGGGTAAGTTGAATGAAACAGTTCTATCAGTCAAGTGGGTGATACTAGCTAAATGGTTGATTCTAGTATTGATTCAGTAAAAGTACCACCAGCTGCGTAAACATCAGTGATTAATAGGCCTGTATATATGGGAAATAAGTGTGTCCCACGACTGTGATGTAAATATCAATGCTGCGACCGATTCTGAGCATCTTTGTGTACAAAAAAAAAAAAAAAAAAAAAAAAAAAAGGAAAATAAATGTGTCCCACGACACCTGTAAACTGACTGTCATTTGAAGAAGACTTGCACAAAGGAATTGTCTTAAGAAACGATATATTTCATATATAAATATGGCTTATGGCTTTGGTTAACCCATAATAAAAGTACTGTGTGTGCTCAACTAACTACCGAAATGATATCAAAAGGTATGAGATTGTTGAACATTTATTTCACAATAGTCTATATTTATGGCAAATAGTAAAGACAACAAACATCTTCGTTCAAAATAACTCATGAAATAGTAAACTGTCTCAGTTGCAAATAGTAGACATGTGATTTGCCCACATGGTACTAGCAGACTCAGTATGAAAGTCGTATTATTCACAGAGTTCGCGACCGAATCGTTTTTAAATGAATTGGCAGAAATAACTGCTTTGACAACGGTGCAGGGAGAGGTTCTGTTTAGACATGCAAAAGAGCTAATAGGTGCACTTGGCCAACTAAAGAACAAGTAATGGTAGTTCTAAATTAACTTCAGTAAACATTCGGGTCCGGATCACGAAAGAACTGAAATAACAAAAAAAGAATCGTGATTCTAACTTTATGGTACCGTTTCTAAGCTTCACACGGTACTAAACTCAGTGAAAATCTGACACCGCAGCGAGAACGCTTACCATTTTGCTCCAACCTCGGGCCTCGAAAACGAATGCTTGTCCTCAGACCGCGTACTCTGAATTCTTGCGCCTCACCGAAAATAATTCCGTCGAAAATTCACATCGCCCATGTGGCTATTTGCTGACCTATCAGACGACAGGAAATTTTCCACTGAACTCTCTTCATGTATAATGAGTCCCAGAAAAGTCCACGCCAACATTTTAGTAGCCAATGGTAGCTGTAGTCTCGTAGTTAGGCTACGAGACAAGGGGAAAAGGTCATGTTTTCCTCTTCCATTAACAATATTTCCGTAACATAGTAGCTAAACCATGAAAGGCAAAGGGAAATGTTTTTTGTATTTGTGGGGATCCACACTTTCCAGATGCTTAATAAGCGTAAACATTGTCCGCAGTAGGCTGTAGTTTTTAATCGCGCGATTAGCTAATTTCGACTAAGTGTCATTGTCAAGCAAATTTGTAACATCTATGTTTCATGTCATTTTCAGATCACTATTAACTACAAGTAAAAAGTAGCCATACTCAGTCATTTTATGAAAGGAATCACTGTAGTAAGTATCCTTTCGTAAAATGACGGAATATGGGGTCTGACTCTGAGCACTATGCCACTTAACTTCTGAGGTCATCAGTCACGGAATATGGGTACTTATCTAATAGTTAAGAGTGATTTGAAAATGATATGAAATGCAAATGTTGCAAATGTTGTTGACAAAGACACTTAGTCGAAATTAGCTAGTCACGCTATTGAATAAACATCGCATAACAGCTTACTGCGGTCCATGTTTACGCTTATTAAACCTTGAAAATTCTCACAGTTCAGTTATTCGCTGCTGGTGCCATCTCGTCTCGTGCAGGCGTTACCCCAATGACGGTTCTCTTTTCTTGTGGGAGCGACAGCCTGTCGGATGGGGGCATTCCCCATCATCAGACAACCATCTCTCACAGCACATTGCACCGAAATCTTAGCGTGACGGACCCACTGGACTGTATGAAAGGAGCTCATTAGGGCCTTCCCGCCAGAGTATAGCCTGTATACATTATGTGAGGGCAGTCTCCATTGCTTGGGGAAAGTACGGGCTATTTAGCCGAATGAGGAATCCAACTTCGATCAGGAGAACTTTATATCACATGAAAAATTCTACTAATTCAATAAATTCTCACTTGAAACGTCGTCGCAGGTGAAAATAGTGACGCGGACCGAGACTCGAAATCGGGACCTTTGTCTTTCGCGGGCAAGTGCTCTACCGACTGGACTACCCAAGCAAGACTCACGACCCGTGCTCATAGCTTTTGCAGGAGAGATTCTGTGAAGTTGCAGGATAGGAGACGAGGTACTGGCTGAAGTAAAGCTGTGAGGATAGTACAAAAGAACTGGTGGAATGAGGGCAGGAGGAGATCTAAGAGTGATATGGGGAATGGGGTGGGGATGACCATGGGGGTCATGGCACCTCCCCACCAAAAGAGTGGAAAAGTCCTTAGTTTTACGAATGAGGTGTGTTCAGAAAATAAAGAGATTTTTCAAAAATAATTTTGTTTATTCCTCTACATCAGTGTTAAATCCTTCAAAGTATTCCCCATTAGATTTTATTCACTTACGCCAATGTTTTCCCAATCTTTGTAACACTTCTGGTATTCGATCTTAGGGATGGCTCTTAACTCTCTCCACGATGGGTTTTTAAATTCATCAGTGCTTATAAATGAAGACCTTTTAAAGTTTTCTTTATTTCTGCAAAGAAAAGAAAGTCAGTTGGGGCCACACCTGGCGACATGGATGCTAAGGCATCTTTACGTTATTGATCAGATGCACTAACGTAACGCAAACAGCATGGTTTGTTTACCACAAGTCTGAGTGCTAAGGCTTTGAACTTCTAAGTAGTAGTTTTTAATAACCGTTCGACCTGATAGGGAGAACTCGCGATGTACTACACCGTTAACATCGAAGAACACAGTCTGCATTACCTTCACATTTGACCGCCATTGTTGAGATTTATCCACTTTGGGTGATCCACAATGCTTTTCCACTGGAACCATTGAGCCTTAGTTTCTCCATCGTATCCGTACACCCATTTAATCACCTGTTATAAGACGTTTCACTCTACTGCAACACTGTTGCCACCTATCGACTCCTGAGAAACTAGCATTCGCTCCTTCTTTCGGTTCGTACTTCAACAATCGTGGAACAAAGCTTGCTGTCACAAGTTTCATAGAAAAAAGTGTTATAGCACTAGCTATTTGATAACCCTTTCAGCCCTGACCATTTTTAATATACTGGTAAGTTTGAAAAACTATTTTCTTCGCTTATTTTCACCTCTGTGGCTCATAGCGGCTCGCGTCTGTCTTGTTGATCTGTTCATATTGGTACTGCTGCAACTCGGATTCTACAATTAATGTTACCATCATACTGCTGTGGAAAGAAAATACAGTAGGTGACGAGTGTTGTCGCTAGAGCACAGACAGATATTTCGTTATTTTTCAGTACACTGTTTTAGTGAAAGACAATATTAATGGGACTTTTTTAATCGAATGAAGAGTAATAACTGCAACTGAACACCATTCTTTGTATTTATTTTGAAATAATGCTGTTCATTGTGGTACAAATAACAATTATCGCTGTCGTGTGGGTTAGCATTTCGTTTAAATTTTATCATTCACCCGCGCGATTGTATGGGTGTTAGTTATAAGGTAAGAAATATTAACTGAAATACATTTACAAATAAAAAGTATTTGTTGCAATTAGGATATTGTTGCTTTTGTTTCTGAGTTGCCAACCGGTTAAACTATTTTTTTTTCGAAAATGAAATAGTTAGTATCTTGAACTAAATGTTAACATCAGTGATTTGTCTGAAGACGACGCCTCATCTCCATTGTTAATCACAAGGGACAGTGAGTGATGTAAAAGAAACGAGAAGGAATCAGTGATAACGAAAGTTGCCTCAAAAGCAATAATGATTCTCAAACGTTTCTTGCTGTGCCCAAAAAATTACCTGTGAACCAACCCTATGATGCATGTTCGCAACAATGTGTAGCACCGAAAGAGTTCTATGAAGTGAATCGTGTCTTTAAATCCTTAACACAGCGGAGGTGGTTGGAGGGGAAAAGATTTTGATGAAAAGAGTCTGCAGATGCTTCCAGGACTGAAATTAGTATATGCCACTTCATTCTACGAAATTTTTAATATTTTTCTGAACATCACGTACTGTGAATATGATATTTTTCTTTCAGGTCCCAGTAATATAGAGAGGCATAGTACCTTTCTGGTCTCAATATTTCTCTGAAGACTCTTCTGCATCTCAAATGTGTATTAAGTAGCCAAAAATGGCAAATCAATATTTACGAAGTCTGTGGAACTTCAGCAGTTCTTTGGTTTATATTCGGCAGTAGGCATGATCCGAAAATTACAGCAACCTGTTCCAAATGATGACAAGACAATTTTAGTACAATGGAAATAAAGCAATAGGGTTCTAATGTCATGTCCATGTTCTGGAATTTTCCCAGAACGCAAGGTGGAGTGCAGGTCCAAAAAGGAAGAATATATATAACCAGTCAGTGGGTCGGGTGTAAACCTGCGATCAGCAAAAGGTGTGCCAGAGTACTTGGTTTAGTGACAGAAAACTGATATTGAAGGTTAGTCTCCATTTCTACGACTTAGCTGTAGTGAACAGTGAATACCGCACGAAAGTGTGTGGCGTTTTTTCGTAACCTTAACGAAAAAAGCGTTTTTTTAGGAATTAACTTGACCTACTTCTACTCTATAAATCAAATTAAAACGAAAAAATTCAGGGCTAAAAAGGATATTCCAACATAACAAAAAATTCTCTGTGATTCGACGATCGTTGGTAATCATTTCTTCCACTTTTTTTTTTTGCAATTTCATCGTTTAGTGGTGTACTGGGACGTTCAGGGCTCTCGTCATCTTTAACGTCTTCATGGCCTTCCTCGAAACGCTTACATTACTTGTAAACCCTGGTTTTACTCATAACAGATTCACAAAATCACTGTTTTACATTCCTAAAACTTAATGCATTTTATTCCTTTCTTATCCCTAAATTTAATGCAGATCCTCTGATCCATTTATCACAAAACAAATAACTGCCAATAGACGAAACATTTGATGAGGTTTCCTTGTACAGGTACTACTTATACACAAAAATCGTTCCAGTCAGTCTAATGCAAAACGCGAAATTAAATACTGCGTCATTGTTAAAATAGTGCTGCTCTTTAATAGGGAGGATGATTTGAAGACAGAGAAAAAAACACAAGCATTGACCTGTGACTCTCCAGAACGGAACCCTGGATCCTCTCCGGAGAGGGGTTTGTAAGTCATATCTTTTGCAGGTCGATTACACTGCCTGAGAATTTTTCCAAAGAATCTCAATCTAGTTTCCGCCTTTCCTACCATTGTGGTAGTTCCACTTCAAATTGTTCTGTTCGAATACTTTATGACATTTAACGAATGTGACCACTTGCAGTGTAATAACGAATATTTCCGTCTATTTATGTGCAATATGTTCCGCTTGATAATGTTGTCGGTCAACTGCCAATACCTGTAGGGTGCGTCGATATTCTTGTATTTCGCTACAGTTTTCAAACGTTGCGAGTTCTCTGCATACAGATGCATAATGGAGCTTGCTACGTTGTATAATTTGTCGTTTATATATTGAGACGTGACGTCTCAATTGTGGTCTGTAGATCGTGTCTCTGGTTCGTTTCCCCCTCTGATCACCCGACGGCACTCTTGTGCTGTGTCTTCCGCTTTAAAATGTTTGCGAGGTAGGCGAATGTGGAAGAACGGACCGTCACCAGGGTGCGAGGGGGAAGAAAGCTGGTTCGAGTAAACGTGTGTTGCCACGCGCCGGTGGTCTGTGTCTTGACCGATTGGTTCTGAGGCAACCGCTGCAGCGGGACGACTTTCACTATGATTAACCTGTTCTGGTGCTCTGAAAGGGCACCTCTTTCCTGTTGCGTGATCTAGTCTAGAGGCGTTAGCGGGATTTTGCTACCTTGTCCTTTGCGCTACTTCCTTGAGTTGGGAATTTGTGCTTTCGGGGAAGTCTTTATAGCTTACAGAAACTGTTTGAGCCTGCCCACCTCTGTGCTCCCAGAGAACAGTGTTGCGTTCCTGAAAAGTGATTTAGTTGTGATCCCCGGGTATGGCGATTATGGGGATACTTTTTTATTGTTTGGTTTTAATAGTATGGCCAACATTGTTACAATCACCGTCTGTACAAGCGGTGGCAATTTGACAGCGGTCGCTGGTGCTCAAATGTTCAAATGCACGTGAATTCCTAAGGGACCAAACTGATGAGTTCATCGGTTCCTAGACTTACTTCTACTTTAACTAACTTACGCTAAGAACAACACGTAGACCCATGCCCGAGGGAGGACTTGAACCTCCGGCGGGAGGGACCGCGCAATCCGTGACATGGCCCCTCAAACCGCGCGGCCACTCCGCGCGGCTCGCAGGTGCCATTGGTGTTGTCATGAACACTTCTGACAATAATGTGCTCTTTTAATTATGTTTTACAATCTGATCTCGACAGATCTATTAGTATGCCGGGTGTAACGCCGGATAGTTGCGAAGTTTTCTTTGTTGGCACGCTTGGGTGAGATTCCTTAGCTGGAATTTGGAAATCAATTGAGTCTGCAGGTCGTCTTGTACTAGTATCTTGTACTGGTACCTGATCGTTATATTATTAACACAACCAGGATTTCAACCCGGAAGAGAAGTTCAAAAAAATGGTTCAAATGGCTCTGAGCACTATGCGACTTAACTTCTGAGGTCATCAGTCGCCTAGAACTTAGAACTAATTAAACCTAACTAACCTAAGGACATCACACACATCCACGCCCGAGGCAGGATTCGAACCTGCGACCATAGCAGTCGCTCGATTCCAGGCAGTAGCGCCTAGAAACGCACGGCCACTCCGGCCGGCAGAGAAGTTCAGAATTGTTATTTAAAATCTACTTCAACTACGTTTGTCGGTTGTTTATTTTAATATACGTGTTCCTGGTTTCGCCAGTTTTTAAATTGCACTATTCTTGCAATCCTTAGTTTAATCTGCTAATCTTCATCTTCCAGGTGTTGTTGTACTTTATTCTGGATTGCTTGTTCAGGCAGCTATTTGCTGGAAGTTGTTATCGTACTAATTGACCTATTGGTGTTTCTAGGCATCTTCTCTGGTGCTGCATGACGCTTATTTGAAGAGCGCCGTGCTGTTGCCTGATGGGTCAGCCACTATTTCTACAGCCTGTGCGTGCAATTGGCCCGCCCTGACAAGGGTGATCCCACCGGCGGCACGATATTCCTGGGCAACATTTGGGATTCGCCGCCGCCGTTACCTTATTTGAAGCAACTCTACGGCACGGTGACTGGCGTTCAAATTAAGTTTCCTCTTCTCTGGTTCGCGTGGCCCTAGATCTTTAAAGAGATCACGTATGAGAATGACCTGGATCCCTTTTCAAGTCATGCCCTTCCTGTATGAAGTTTACCGTGGTCAGCCAAACCATTTACTGCTCAGTTAAGTTTTGATTTATAATTTAAAACCCTTGTGTTAGCCTGGAAATTGAAATTTATTGAAACATTCCACCCATTACTTAAATTGTGCTAGTTGTTGCTACATTTGACTTTTGAAGACATTGCTTTAAATTTGTCAGCTGTCTTAAAGTACAGTGCAAAATTTTGGCCTGTAATTTATAATCATTCTGTTACCTTGGACATTTAAATTTTAACTGTTGTTAAATTTGTGCTAGTCGTTGTTACAATTGACCTTCAAAAATTTTTATTTCTAATTTAAAACCTTTCTGTTACCTTGGCACATTTACATTATTTATACATTCTACTTGTTGCTAAATTTGTGCTAGTAATTCTTACATCTGACCTTACAAAATTTTGCTTTTAATTTATTAGTTCCCTCAAAGGACCATGTTAAATCATGGGTCTGTAATTTAAAACCATTACGTTAGTCTGGTATCGTTTTGTTGTAGTTGTGAAATTGTTCAAGCCATGGTGCTCCTTTGAATTCAAAGAATTTCACGTGCTGTTCTAAGAACTGTTGATTTCTAAAAGATTATTCATATTTTTTTAAAAAAATGTTCAATAAATGTGAATTACTTGGCAAATAATGAATGACGTCATAACCTGGGGCCTACGCCAAACATGAAATTCTGTTAATATGGAGCGCCGCGCGGGATTAGCCGCGCGGTCTAGGCGCTGCAATCATGGACTGTGCGGATGGTCCCGGCGGAGGTTCGAGTCCTCCCTCGGGCATGGGTGTGTGTGTTTGTCCTTAGGATAATTTCGGTTTAGTGTGTAAGCTTAGGAACTGATGACCTTAGCAGTTAAGTCCCATAAGATTTCACAGACACATTGTTAATCTGGCTTGCTGGAGCTCCATTGGTGGACAGCACTGGTCATATAACACTCCCTTTGGATATGGATACGCCCAAAGATAGTGTTTTGTCTGAATATTTTTGTCATCATACGACTACATGGAACACCTTCGCACAGTCATTGAAACCATCTTGGAATAATGTATTAAAATTTTATTCTTCCTCGACTGAACATGTTGATGGTAACACTCGAGTTATTATGCCACGGCCTAATTATCTTCAAACTTCTAGATAGCTCGACAGTTTGATCCCTCTGCCAGGGTTTTCTTCACCATTCTTCTGGTGTCCTAGGGTGGCTGAAAACCGTAGGAATCCTGAAAGCGTCATGTCACGGACTGCGCTGTCCCTCCCGCCGGAGGTTCGAGTCCTCCCTCGGGCATGGGTGTGTGCGTTGTTTTTAGCATATCTTAGTTTAAGTAGTGTGTATGTCTAGGGACCGATGACCTAAGCAGTTTGGTCCCTTAGGAATTCACACTCATTTGAATATTTGAATCCTGAAGGTGATCCAGGTTGTTGTTGTGGTCTTCAGTCCTGAGACTGGTTCGATGCAGCTCTCCATGCTACTCTATCCTGTGCAAGCTTCTTCATCTCCCAGTACCTACTGCAGCCTACATCCTTCTGAATCTGCTTAGTGTATTCATCTCTTGGTTTCCTTCTACGATTTTTCCCTCTATGGTGCCCTCCAATACTAAATTGGTGATCCCTCGACGTCTCAGAACATGTCCTACCAACCGATCTCTTCTTCAAGTCAAGTTGTGCCACAAGCTCCTCTTCTCCCCAATTCTATTCAATGCCTCCTCATTAGTTATATGATCTATCCATCTAATCTTCAGCATTCTTCTGTAGCACCACATTTCTAAAGCTTCTATTCTCTTCTTGTCTAACTATTTATCGTCCACGTTTCACTTCCATACATGGCTACACTCTATACACATACTTTCAGAAACGACTTCCTGACATTTAAATCTACACTCGATGTTAACAAATTTCTCTTCATTAGAAACGCTTACCTTGCCATTGCCAGTCTACATTTGATATCCTCTCTACTTCGACCATCATCAGTTATTGTGCTCCCCAAATAGCAGAACTCCTTTACTACTTTAAGTGTGTCATTTCGTAATCTAATTCCGTCAGCATCACCCGACTTAATTCGACTATATCCCATTAGCCTCGTTTTGCTTTTGTTGATGATCCAGGTAGAGGTTTCGAAATTTCGTGTATTCTAGATGGTTGGAGAGGAATATGAAATTACATAACAACCAAATCGATTTCATCAATACAGAGGCCACGGAAGCCTAAAGACTAGCAATTTGTCCATTTTACTTGAACTGTTGAGCTCCGTGGCCGTGGATAATGATATTTTACTATAAAAATACAGCGATCAGCTACTTTTTTAAAATGCGTTTTATTTAAGCCAGTGTGCAATTCGGTTCAAAAGAATGGCTCTGAGCACTATGGGACTTAACATCTGAGGTCATCAGTCCCCTTAAACCTAACTAACCTAAGGACATCACACACACCCATGGCCGAGGCAGGATTCGATCCTCCGACCGTAGCGGTCGCGCGGTTCCAGACTGTAGCGCCTAGAACCACTCGGCCACAACGGCCGGCATCCATTTCGGGTTTGCACCCATCTTCAGATGGCAAATTACATGTATCTTCAGTTTCTACAGTGGTACAATATCGACAGCAGTTTGGATGCTGCAGCTGGTCTGTGCAAAAGGAACGATTCCAATCATTTATTTCAATTTCGCGAGTTTAAATTTACGCAGTATCAGTTGTTCATTTTTACTTACATTTTCCTCTCCTTTTCCAAGAAAAACAAGGAAAGGAGAATGTAAGTAAAAAAGAAACAACTGATAGTGCGTAACTTTAAACTCGCGAAATTGAAGTAAATGATTGGAATCGTTGCTTTTGCACAGACCTGCTGCAGCATCCAAACTGCTGTCGATATTGTACCACTGTAGAAACTGAAGATACATGTAAATTGCCATCTGAAGATGGGTGCAAACCCGAAATGCATATTGGCTTAAATAAAACGCATTAAAAAAAAAGTGGCTGGTCGTTGTATTTTTATAGTAAAATAGGCTAACGACTTGTTAAAAAGCGCACTGAAGTTCGTACATCACTGTCGAGATGCAGGTCCCAAACTCGCAGGGCGGCGAGCCGCAGCTCAACTAGGCGGCACTTCCGCTTCCCTTCGACTCCCTCTCCACCCCCACCGCAGCCGCGACCCGACACCCCCACCCGCCCCCACGACCGCAGGCGCGTCCCGCGGGGGCTGCCGCCACCTGCTGACATCTGGCGGCCGCCCGCCGAGCAATGGCCACCGATAAATCACGCCGCCTCTGCGCTGCTCGCTGTCCGCCGCTAGCGCCGGCAGGCTCATATATACACACACCGCACGGGCTGCCTGACCCGACCCGGGAGCAGCCGAGGACCCCGCTGCCGCCGCGTTGCAGTAGCCGGAGATCAATTTTCTGCTGTATTCACCTGAGACTATAATCAGTCTGCTAACAAATGCAGATTTCTGATATCTGGCAGTACATGGGTCAGCTAGAGGCAGCTAACACACATCCATTGCCTGAAACTAGTTCAGAGCATGAATATTATTTATAATTGAAACAAATGAGCCATCAGTCACAATTCTTAGTCTTATTAACCAGGTTTCAACACTTCTAAGAGTGCCTTCATCAGAATTTAAATGTTTAAAGTGGTCTACAACATAATTACAAATTTACGGGAAAAGAAATTTTTTTACATAAAAGTGTAAGTACTGATTAACAATACAAAGCAGAGACAGTACTGTCACTTAACTGACCGGTAAATGATCTTGGTAACTACGGTAAAATTCATACAGAAAGGGCGTGGCTTGAAAAGGGATCCAAGTCAAAAGAAAAAAGTGTAACTGCTGACTAACAATACAAGGCAGAGAAGGTACTGTCACTGTCTTGTATTGTTAGTCAGTACTTACACTTTTATATAAAAAAAAGCTATCGTTTCCCATAAATCTGTAATTATGTTATAGCCACTTTAAACATTTAAATTCTGATGAAGGCACTATTAGAAGTGTTGAAACCTGGTTTATAAGACGGGAAATTGTGACTGATTTCTCATTTGTTTCCACTTTAATTCATAAATGTTCACTGAACCAAGCAGCCATGTTTAAAAAAAAATTAATTAATGTATTTGCAACCGGTTGGCTGTGTCACTCCCATATTGCAGTTAAGGCACATTTACAAGAACATATATCGACGACTGTCAGCAAGAAACTAAATCACAGTGAAGAATAATAGATTTATGCGACCCCAGGTGGCTGTGGCGTATTTACAGCACAGGATTGCAGGCGGAGGAGATTTGAGGTGGGGATGGTAGTAGGTCATAGCGACATGCTGTCAAATCAAATGCTTTATTTTTATTCACATCTGCACTATGTCGGAGTGGAGTAATGGCCACTCCCCACAAAGTGCATGGACAGGCCCATGTAGTCTGTGGGATGAAAGCCAGTGGCCAACTGGCTGGTCGCATCAAGCGTGTCCATCTTTGCTGACAACAGTGTTCATTATGTGGCACAAAACCCTATTATGGGAGTCATGCCAAAAGCACCCTGTCCCAGCAGTGCTCAGAGGTGATCAGGAATCCTGCAGCAGTGGTCAACTCTGTAGTGAATGGCTTCATCCCAGTGGCCAATAGCACGCAGTGTGGCACGACCCTGACTGTTGTTGCAAACGATGGCTCTTGTGTCTACGGAAGGACGCACTGCCCCTGGACAGAAGTCCAGCTTGCTAATATGGTGAGCCTAGGGTGGTCATGCTGCCCTCTGGCACTAAGTATAGTGGGTGGAGGAGCCAGGTACCTTGATGGAGATCCAAAATTGTGGCTGCTGCTGGCTTCTTCACGTCATCCCTGCCCCCTGTCAGTAGAGAAACTTCTTGCCTGTGCAGCAAGGGCCATTTATTAATACTGAACTGGTAAGTTTCACCAGGCTGAACCTGATCCATCTCGCAAGTAACCAACAACTGTGTTACCGTAATCGGAATTCTAACACATGCACACCCTGGCAGCCATCAGCTGAATGTAATACTTCATATTCCCACAAATTTTTCACTTATAATAATAGTGGCACTATAAAGAGAAGAGAAAAATAAAAGTAAACTAATCACTGTAAACGAATCTGCCTTCACTGAGAAAGGAAAGTTGTTCATTTTGTATACAGAATCATTACACCGTGACTGCGATGGTGACTTGATTCCAAGTGCTGTGTACATGTCGTTTCTAACAGAATCGTCCTAATTTTCGGGACTACATACTCCTTGAAACAAGTTGGAAATTTGTGGAAAACTTGCACTCAAGTAGAGGCCTTCATAGGTTCTATTTTCAAAAGTATTCTCAAGAGTTTTACGCTTCCCCTGCACAAACATACAACCTTGAGGTAACATATTACAGTCACATATAGAATCAAATTTTCATTTATTTTCCACAAATATTCGTTATGCCAACCACAAGAGGCATGACAAATATCCAGGAGGTGACAGCCTAACTCATCTGATACATCTCTGAGTGTATCTGGAGTTACTGTTTTCTCTGCTATTGTTGTAAGGCCTTGTAATTAAACAGTTCTATAACTTCGATTCGGTTCATTAACGCAGATTATTCGCCACTGAAGATACTGTTCAACATTTGCTTTTTAACATACAAAAATTCACCGCGATTTCTGCAAAACCGAGCCACTGACTGTACATACCATATTACTGGTCATATTTGGACTCGCACGCTAACTGCTCGCTAACCAACCAATATCCGCAACTCGAGTTTTTTGTTCTTCTAGAGTAGTGTCCCAGGCCTCTGGCGTTATAGGTCGATGTCAGAACGTGTCTCACAATTAATTGCAAATCATGTAAATGGAAATACCGTATGGCTAGGGCCTCCCTTCAGGTAGACCGTTCGGCTGGTGCAAGTCTTTCGAGTTGACGCCACTTCGGTGACTTGCATATCGATTGGGATGAAATGACGATGATAAGGACAACATAACACCCAGCCCCTTTGCGGAGAAAATCTCCGACCCAGCTGGGGATCGAACCAGGGACGTCACGTATGACATTCCGTCGCGCTGACCACTCAGCTACCAGGGGCGGACATTATGTAAATTATTCACAGTTCGTTAATATAATGATGGTGTTGGATGTGTACTAATGAAACAAGAAAAGTAAGCCTAAGTGGCAGATTATACGATGATATTACCCCAATTTCATGTTATTAAGTATATTTCTCAAATAGTGTAGCTTATACCACAAAAGAAATTTTTGTAAGAAAGGCAGGAAGATTAGAGCTTAACAACCTGTGGACATTGAGGTCATTAGAGACAAAACACAAGTCCAGGTAGTGAAAGTATGGGGAAGGAAATTGGCTATACCCTTGTAAAAGGAACCAGCCAGGAATTTGCCTGGAGCAGTTGACAGAAATCACAGAAATCACTATTCTGGATGGCTGGGCAGGAATTTGAACCATCGTCTTCCCGCATACGACCTCGCTCTGTAAAAATGTATGTAAATCACAAGGTATTCGTAACCATTCGGTGACGTCCTTAAGAGATACTTTGTTATATCGTAACAGTTGTCCTATCATTCTTCCCTTCTTCTAGTGTTTTCCACATATTCTATTCATAGCCGACTGTGATGAGAGTCTCCCTGTTCCTTATCTTATAAGACCACTTAATATTCAGCATCTTTCATCTCCAGCTTTCCCGTAGTTCATGAGTCACTTTCATACAATGTTGTGCTTCAGACTGTTGCACCATGGCCCTCTGGCGAAGCAGCAGACTTATGTGATCACCTCAACAGTTAAGTATTCTGGCACAAGACGAACATCTGCGGATGTAGCTGTCCAGGGCTTCTGAAAGAAGTTGCCATACTATTACAGCACCACATTTTCGTTTGTGTCTGAAAGTAACCGATTTTGTGACTTCTACGAGATTAGTCTCACATGTGTGCTTTGATAGTTTAGTTTTTGAATCTCTGCGCGATAATATAATCCATTATCCACAGTTCATGGATTTTCATCAGTGTCGACAGTAGAACTCCGCAGCACATGTCGGTAGTCGTTTGTTTTTCTGTGTAGTGTAGCTTCCCACCGACTTTAGTATGGGTACGGACTGTGACTGCTGTGTGCGGGTGCGAGCTGAATTGGTGAGACTTCACCCACAGCTCCAGGAAGTGTTGAGTTCGGTTACACAGCTTGTGGATGCAGCGGATGGGCATCACTGTTGTGGAACTGGCATGGGGTTCCACATGACGTCCAGCACAGTCCATGAGTCGGCCGATCGGTCCACACTGGTTGCCAGTCCATTTCCTGTCGCACTGAGGTTGATCCCTCACCCAAACTCAGGTGGGAGGTCAGCTCGGAGCGTGCCAGGCTACGAAAAATTCCACAGGGGGCCTCCCTGGTTAGTGTGACAAACAGGTTTCAGGTGCAGTCTGTGGCTGACAATCTCCTCAGCCAGATGCAGTCCCTTGTACTGTTTTAGAAGAAACCTCTCAGCCTGCAAGATTAGTATACAGGATGGGATTACTGGTAGTTGGGAGCTCCCATATTAGACATGTTAAGGGGTCGCTTAAGGACATGGCTGCCAAGGAAGGGAAGAAAGCCCGTGTGCACTCAATGTGCAGTCATTGCAGATGTGGAACAGGTCCTTCTGTGAACTATCGTAGCTGTGTTGAGAAAGCACCAGAGTTCCAATAGCTAATAGAAAATACTGATGCCCAAATCGTTATAGGCACTGAAATTTTCCTAAAGCGGGGTCATCCACATGAACGCTAACAGGAATTCAATGAACTTCGGTTACGCGATAACTCAATCCAATCTAATGGCTGCAACTTCTATTAAATACCTAGGAATTACAATTACAAACAACTTAAATTGGAAGGAACACACAGAAATTGCTGTGAGGAAGACAAAGCAGAGGTGAAGTTTTGTTGGCAGAATACTAAGAAGTTGCAACATATCGATTAAAGAGATTTCCTACACGACGCTTGTCCGTCCTCTTTTGGAGTAAGGCTGTGCGGTGTAGGATCCTTACCAGATAAAAAATCGGAAATTATTAATTTTTAACTATGTCATACGAAAAAAAATGTTTCTTTTGTCATTTTTTATCCGACTCCAAACTGAAATTAAAACACTCTTGAAAGTCTTGGATTTCCTGAGGCTAATATCTTAACAGTGTCAGTGTCGCTAACTGGCAAGAATTATCAATATCTTCGATTCCTGGAATGGATAAACTGTCGATATATATACAGGGTGGTCCATTGATAGTGATCGGGCCAAATATCTCACTAAATAATCATCAAACGGAAAAACTACAAAGAACGAAACTCGTCTAACTTGAAGGGGGAAACCAGATGCCGCTATGGGTGGCCCGCTAGATGTCGCTGCCATAGGTCAAACGAATATCAACCGCGTTTTATTTTTTTAAATAGGAACCCCCATTTTTTATTACATATTCGTGTAGTACGTAAAGAAAAGATTGGTACAGGAGAGTCTCATTAAACCCAGTCGCAAAACAAAAAGAAGGAACAAAATATACGAGTAATGACAGTTAGCTTGATGCAGCGACTCACAATATCCTGCTCAAACTTGTTCACCTGTGAATAACTGCTACAGCCTATGTTCAAATGGACCTGCTTACTTCAATCATTGGCCCCCACCTGCAGTTATTGTCCCACACATTGGCTACCGTTACCAAACTGATGACCCTTGATGGCTCAGGAAGTGTCCTATCAAACGAACCCTTCTTGTAGGTGACTTATGTAACAAATTTCTTTACTTGCGAAATCGATTGAATACTGCTTCCATAGTTACTCGATCTAACCAAATCACCTTCAGCTTACTCCTGTAGCATCACATTCCTAAAGTTTCCATTCTCTTTTTGTGTGCATTGTTAGTAGTACACGTTCACGATCATACAAGCCTACTATGAACGCAAATAACTTCAGAAAAGATTTCCAAATTGAGTAGTGGCGCAGTCGACTTTATTGCAGCTGTGATCGGCGTTTGATATCTCGCGTTAAGTCGCAGCTCAGGTAGTAGAGCAACTCTGACGCGGCTACTCTGAAAAGGGCAGGCGGTGGCGCTCGAGAGAAGACAGACAGAGGAAGATGAAGACAGGGGCAGACAGTGAGAGAGGTGCGAGAGAGAGAGAAAGAGAGAGAGAGAGAGAAAGAGCGGTAGGGACCGCCTGACCGCCCGACTGCAGAGTGAGTGCTTCCACGAGTAGGTAAGAGCTTGACCCATAGAGTAACTAGCCGTGCGGAGAGCCGCTGTTTGTGGTGTCCCGTGTGGGCTGGCGGTTCTTTGTGCCAGTTGGGTCTTGCCGAGCTGAGTGGAGTACGTAGCGTCGAAGTGGCTGCAAGCGGTGCAGTTTTAGTTTGGCTGACTTCCACTAGTGGATCGCACTTTCAGCAAAGCATGTTACGGCGTAAAGTCAAGTGCCGACACACCAGTCGGGAACGAGAGAGCAGAGAGGACTGTGAAGAAAATGTCAGCCAGCTGGACACTGACCTCCCCCTCTCCAGGACGACAATGCAACGGCAGCGGCCTCTATGCGAAGGGGACATTAGCGCATCGCCCAACTGGCCTCGACCCAGTTCTACAGCAGCACCAAGATTAGGCACTTGTATAGCAACGACTTAGGAATTGTATACAGTGAAGAGATTTCTTATTTTGTCTGACGCCCTTTGCTTGCGACACATTTGTAATTTTAAAAGTTAAATATTGTCAATTACTTTATAACACCTTTTTTTGACCTTTCTGTATCTGTATCGATATTTCTATGTCAATTTGTAGTACTGATTATGTACAGTGTAGTATCTGTCATGGAAATTCTTTGCCTATGCATACATGTTTCAGTTATGTAAAACTCTTGAACGATGTTGTTTAAATTATGCTCGTGGATTTAAATGACTAATGAAATAATTGTTATGTAATGTACATTAAATGGCTTGGTCCACAGTTAGGAAACATAGGGTTGAATGTCAGAGATGGCGGAAAGCCCCGCAGCTACGAAAGTAGCCTCGCGGAGTGGAAAAGGTGTGGTTGGCGCAAATGTGGCAACTCTTCCTTTGTGACAGGTAAAGTAGTCTGGGCTGAGCAGTGCTGTGGTTAACACCTCGCTAGCAGTAGCGGATCATTGTGGCTCATATTCCTGGCGTTTTGAGGCCAGAAGAGCTTAAGGGCAGTGTTCATGGGCCTCGGATGCTGCATTTGGTGATACCATTATCATGGCATGGTTTTTGGCCCTATAAAAGTACAATTTCGACGCTAAGGAGATATGTAACAGGGCGAGACCGACAGTATTGCTATGACTGCATCGCCGCCAGGTTAATAGCCACTGCAAATTGCGCCACCAGTGCCATCAGCCTTACATTAAATTTTAATAAACATTTTTGGAACGGCGATCAAAAAATTTTTAAAAAATTTTCTTTTTAAAATTCAGTCTTGATCGCACCACGTATGCTACAAGAACATAGGTGACCGGTTTCGGTCATATCAAATGACCATCATGAGACCCATGGCATCCTTCGAAGATGGTAGATGGAGCACTCTTCTCAGCTGCTGTGATGTCAGCTGTACTTACAGTAAATAGTCTTTATTGGCACTCTGTAAATGGACCAGGTATTTGTGAAATTTGGTCGATTTTAATAATAATTGTGGCGTTGTTAAAAACTTTATCTTACACCGTGATTATCCCAAATCACAAACCTGGACAGGAGTCCTATCCTAGTGAATTTAATTCCGAGTGTCCTAATTTATTATGAGGAAGTGGTTGAACTTGAATTTAATGTTGTGCTGTCATTTTCACATACTTTTGAGTAGGTCAAGAGACTGCTGATGACAGCAAATTCGTTACTTAAAAAGTTATAGTTTGCTGTACCTTGCTTAATTAATAATTCAGGATAAGAGTACTTACCATTTCTCATACATACTGGTGTAGTTTTGTTAATCAGTATGGTTCATCAAACCATGATAGTTTAAGGATCTTTGTGTACTAGGCTAGTCAGTTAATGAAACAATGCAAAGGCTCCTACAGAGCCAGTGTAGTTAGATTTTCATTCTGTTTAGTTGCATGATATCTATTCTAATGCAAATTGGTTAATGAACAGGCATAGAGACTCTGTACTAAGTAAAGAAGTTATAGATTATGATCATTAACATACCCTTGATTTAAATTTAGAATCATTTAAAGCTTTTTCCTGTTCAGTATGCTACAAGTTTCATGTGTGTCGGTAATTGGTTTTATAAACTGTTGCACGTAGTTCGTTTAAGTTACGTGTTGGTGAGAGGCATATCTTACTGTTTACTTTCTGATTGGCCATTTGTTTGTTAGTAGCACAATTATGTGCAAAGTTAGGTTACTGTGTTGTTGTATGAACAGATATAAGGGAAGAGTTTAGTGTGTGTGTCAAGGAAGGTCAGGTTAGCCTTAGCACTGCCTTCTGTTTTATCATTTTGCTTTGCACAAGAACGCCTAATTAGGCTGGCGACCGGTTTTAATATGTAATCTTACAGCTTGTTTTTGTGCTGGGAAAACGTCTGTTCCTGACCCACTGTTTACTATTGGTTGTACTCTGATGGAGTGTTTTGGAAACGAATCCCAGTTCGATTGTTCTGTCTCCATTAGGCTATCTCACGGTCACAACTTTCAAAAATTCCTTGCAGAGGTATAACGTTAGCATCGATTGCCGTTTAAGGTGGTCGGTGGTACCGTTTCAACTTTTCGTAATAGAACTCATTAATACTATTTGTTTGAACGTTGACTAGTGATCCGAGGAAGCAGGTTTCCCAAACATTCAATATTCGTCGACTGGGCAGATTCAGCATTTCACATTGAAGGCAACGTTCCGGAGAATGGTATTCCAGCACTAGCGACGAAAGGCGCAGTGGAAGTTTTATACCTGGTAAGAAATTACACTACTCTAATAATTCATACTAAAGTAGACCTCTGTGAAGTTCGCCATACTCCTTAACAGACATAGATTTAGGTATAGTATCTGCGTAATAACACGACGGGAAGAACTCCTCGAATTTAAAGAGTGTAGTGCACCAAGCATTTGAGGTGCTGTTTGTTCATATTTAAATTTGTCAGTTATGTTTTCCTAGCTTTTTCTTTTGTTAAGAAATTTTTTTGTAGTTCAAATACCTTGCTATAAATTACATCAAGTGTTTGAGGCGCTGTGTTTTTTTTCGGTATTTAAATTTGTCGGTTGGTTTGGCAATTAACTTTTTTAGCTTCTTCTCTAGTCCAGTAACATTTATGGGTAAATTAAAAGCTTTGTCTTTAAATCAGCTAACTACGCTAAGCTGCGGTGTTGTTAAGGTCCAAGATATTTTATTCAACTTCCTTATTTATCATAACTGCTTAACAGCTGTTGTTTTGCAGGAGCTATTATTATTATGTGTGGAAATTGTGTTAATGTAAGACCAAGCTAACAAACATGTACGAGTGGTATCAGCCGACCACCCGATCCCATGTTAATCCGCCATGCAGACGGAGTTCTTTTTGAAACGAGGCGCTTAACGTTCACTTACTGTAGAAGACACTGGCCTGTTTGCCACTGCATTGTTTACCTTTGAAGTGACAAAATTTGTTGATAATTACAAATATTTGTTTCCCTAAAACTGATTGTATGGTTTACCTAAATAAACTGTAAGGTGGCAACGGCTTTGCACCTTACATGAGTCCATTTAAGGTGGCACTTTAGGTTTTGTTGGAGTAATACACTAAATTACGGTGTAGGAAATCTATGTGGAAACGCATCGGCACGCGAGAATCCCGCGATTTTGTAATTATAAGATTTTGCGGAAAGGCAGTACGCGAGACAGTGCTCGGCTACGTCCCCGCCTAGCCGCCGAAGGCCACAGCCTGACGGTATGAATGGTGAACTGGGGGATTTCTGTAATCCATTTAGAGAAGCCACAGCGGTCGCCAACCTCTGAAGGACGGGCGGCTGCAGGTGTTCAAGTGTTTACCAAAACAGAGCAGTGGATAGCTGGACGCGCTTTCCTGCGCTTGCTCTCGCCTATGTCCCACTAATTTTACGCCTTCAAGTGGAGCAGGCCAGGAGTTCCGAATAACAAACTTTCAATGCAAGAATCTGTGTTCTTGGTGGGAAAATCTCGAGTGGTCTCTTGGGAGAAAATTTCCAGTAAACGTGTTATTGCCCACAGCTGTGGGTCTTCCCAGCCAGCGAGGGCGGAGTTTACTTGTGAAATTTTGTAGAAATAAAAGAATGGTGGAAAAGAGTTCTGTTCCCAGGCCGTACATTGGTCGGCACTGGCAAACTGGGTACTTTGAGAGCTTCTAGTGATGTGATTCGCTCGGTAAAAGTTGAGGGGAGAAAACAAAGGTGAAGAGCGATCTTGCTGGACTCTCGGTAAAGGTCTTCCGTTCTGGGCTCTCGTACGTGGAGAACGTCAGCCAAGTCGTCTCCCGTCTTGGTCTTGCGTTCTGAGTGGACGCTAGCCGCACCAGCTCTTTGCTGCCGGGAAGATCGTTGCAAATAGAGAAGTTTACGGACAGCGGTCTGTTGTCCGAGTAGTGTAGGAGTGTACTTTCTGAGACGCTGAGACGCCACACGCCAACCGCACAGCCGCGCCGTCGCCGTCGGAGTCCACCGCTACAACAGGAACATTACGGTGAGATCGCTCCTGCTTCGTCCTGTGTTAGGAGTAACGTTAAGTAGTTGGATCACGTCCAATTGCTGTTTCCACAGAGGTGGCTGGCTCTGAGCACTATGGGACTTAATTGCTGAGGTCATCAGTCCCCAGAACTTAGGACTACTTAAACCGAACTAACCTAAGGACATCACACATATCCATGTCCGTGGCAGGATTCGAACCTGCGACCGTAGCGGTCGCGCGGTTCCAGACTGCAGCGCCTAGAACCGCTCGGCCACTCTGGCCGGCTCCAAAGAGGTCTCACGGTACTTTGTGGTGTAGTGGTTCTTCATATTTTACGTTTTGTGTCAATGTCAGTCGGTCAGCCAAGTTATAAGAGATCGCGTTTTGGACCAATTTTAACACAGTTCACTGCCAATGCCAGTCAGGAGGATAATTTGTAAACTGTTCATTGTGTTTTATTCAGCATTGATCTGAAGGTTATAATAAAATTATTGTGATTCAGTAGAGCCTTTACTTTTAGTGGTTAATCCTGAATTCACCCTTTTGCTTTATTTTATTTTGTGTATATGTTTGATGACATTGAACACCCTAACTGTTCGTGATCGTTCATGTTTGGGAGTCAAAACAGGTGTGATTTATCGTCAACGCTACCACCACAGATTAATTAGGGGTGACAGAGCCACATTTATATCTACCGTTATCCATTTTTGCGTACAGTTCCACTCCCAATTTCTCTGTAAGATGTTCGTCAGGGACGAACACACGCAAAAAAGCGGACAAGCAACGGGTGGGGTGTTACAAAATATAAAATTGACGAGAGCTTTGAAAGTTGATTTTTTAATATTGTAAAGTTGTTTAAATTTTTTGATATTTGGTTTTGTTGATGTCTCGCGTAAATATAAATTTAACCTATCATAGCTTTGCAAGTAAAAGGATCTCTTACCTAGAGTCCAGCAGATGTCAGCAACTGTGATTTGTAATTAGCAGCCTTCGGATGTTTAGTCAGATAAATAATTTTGTTTTTGAAATATCGCTTAACATTTTTTGTCCCATCACCTGTCCTACTCCACAAGCTTAAAACTACTTGTTCCGTCCAAATTAATTAGTATTTCACAGACTAAAACTGTCTGGAATAATTTAAATTTTATTTATTTTTTATGGTACTGGACCACTAACTCTATACTGCTATATGAAGCAAATACATCTCTCTTTTTTAGAAGTGCTTTTTCTGCTATTGGCAGTCTGCATTTTGTGTCCTCTCTACTTCGGCATTTAGTAATAGTTGAATGTCTCTTTGTGCCATTAATATTACACACGCTTTTCAAGACCACTTATAATGGTGAAATCAACGTGATAGGAAAGTACTGGTGGATTATAGGCCTTACTGGTCTCTCAGTTATTCACAAACGGAAAGAATTGGAAAGCTGTCACCTACGGTGTTTCCTTGCCACCAATAAAGTATTTTTAAGAATGTATTCATGCCCTCGTGCAAGGTGGGATCAAAATAGAAATTATTTTCGTCTCTTTGTGCCATTAATATTACACACGCTTTTGAAGACCACTTATAATGGTGAAATCAACGTGATAGGAAAGTACTGGTGGGTTATAGGCCTTACTGGTCTCTCAGTTATTCAGAAACGGAAAGAATTGGAAAGCTGTCACCTACGGTGTTTCCTTGCCACCAATAAAGTATTTCTAAGAATGTATCCATGCCCTCGTGCAAGGTGGGATCAAAATAGAAATTATTTTGATGACAGACAGCCAGGTTCATTAGAATATAGAAATCACAAACAGAGGATGCTATCAAGAAATCATTAATGTTTACCGATAGTCTTAGAAATATTTAGTAATCCTAGAACAGAGAAGATAGAATACGTGTCTCAAAAACAAAACCAAAGAAAAAAAAAACATATTGGCTAAATTTAATTCAGACATAGGCTAAACAGTGAAATGTTCTGGATTTTCAGAACTTAAAAGATTCGGCCGGCCAAAGTGGCCGAGCGGTTCTAGGCGCTACAGTCTGAAACCCCGCGACCGCTACGGTCGCAGGTTCGAATCCTGCCTTGGGCATGGATGTGTGTGATGTCCTTAGGTTAGTTAGGTTTAAGTAGTTCTAAGTTCTAGGGGACTGATGACCTTAGAAGTTAAGTCCCATAGTGCTCAGAGCCATTTGAACCATTTTTTTAAAAGATTCGCGTAACTATTATAATATGAATATATGGGGTCTTCTAGCATGTAGTGTCAACAGAATGTCAGTTACAACTTTTTTCCGTAGAGCTGGTTCATAATATACTCCATTCACATTACAGTGATAAGTGCACAGCACTGCATCAGTAGAGATGAACATGTATCTGATTTGTGGCTTAACAGCAACACTCCTCAGTGAATCATGACTGTCGGAAGAAAGAAAAGGGAAAAGGGGAAGAGCCGTGACATCTCCGACATCAATCGTAATAAAGAGATTTCGAATTGCTTGTAGACAACTGTGAACAAAGCTTCGATGCAGAAAACGAACGATACCTCCCACTTACCGTATACCAAATACTAATTTAGTTAAAGTGCTGAGTTGTTCTTGTCATGCAGAATAATAAAGCACGAGGAAAGTTATGCCGCTTTCTTTGTCTTCTTGCCGTCTACGAATATCCTTGTTAGTCTCCGAGAACATACCAGCGCCAGACTGGGTGAAATGTACGAGGGAGTGCTGAAAAAGTAATGTTCCCGAATTTTTTGTGTAGAAATTCTTAAGATTTTTTAGATAAAACAGACTTTATTCACAATCTACATTTTTATACGTGATGACTACATATGTATTTCTCAATATAGTCGCCAAAGGCTCGAACACATTTGCCCAACGAAAGACCAGTTTGTTGATACCGTCACTGTAGAATGTATCACTTTTTTGACGGATCCACAACCTCATATGTGCTTGCACTACTTCGTCAGTATCATAGCGAAGAACTAGAAGGTCCCTTTTTGTCTTGGAAACAGATGAAAATAGGGTAGGTCCAAGTTGTGACTATATGGAGAATAATCCATGACGGTGAATCCAAGGCGTCGCTTCGTTGCAGATGTCGCAACACTCATGTGTGACCTGGTATTGTCATACTGAAGGATAGGGCGCTTCAAGCGTAGACGAACGTTTTCAGTGGTTAGAAGCTCGATTGTAACACACGGTTTTTCAGGCGCCGACATAGTTACGTTGTTACACACTGTCAAGTCATACGCTACAATTCGGAGTCCTCTAGCTGCAGAGGGCTGCATCTTGCGCCACCCTAGTTGTATGGATGTTACGTAAACTTTGATGCAATAAAGACCTGGAGGGAACAATGGCGAGAGGTGTGCCCTGAGCATTGTCAAGCCCTCCCCTGCATCACTGAGAGACTGCCCGCATATGAACTACCACGTAAAATATAGTTATCCCTTAACAGAATACGAACAAATCACGGAGGATGTGCAGATACTCTTTACAAATGGGGAAAAACGCCAACTTCCAACTGTGACTGCGGAGCCAACAGACAGACCATCCGCCGCATCGTGCAAGAGTGCAACAGAAGAGCATACAGTGGCAAGTTCAGTGGTTTTTTCATGGCGACGGACGCCTCAAAAGACTTTATATATAATCTTGATGTTTGTAATTAATTGTTTTGACCGTATATAATCTTCATGTCTCAATTTAATTGTATTGCCCATTATCTGTATGTTTTGAACTTCTTGTATAGCATATTTTATCGTGTTTTTTATGTATACCTTTGTTTAAACATTTGTAAGAAGCATAACCCCCCCCATGAACCATGGACCTTGCCGTTGGTGGGGAGGCTTGCGTGCCTCAGCGATACAGATAGCCGTACCGTAGGTGCAACCACAACGGAGGGGTATCTGTTGAGAGGCCAGACAAACGGGTGGTTCCTGAAGAGGGGCAGCAGCCTTTTCAGTAGTTGCAAGGGCAACAGTCTGGATGATTGACTGATCTGGCCTTGTAACAATAACCAAAACGGCCTTGCTGTGCTGGTACTGCGAACGGCTGAAAGCAAGGGGAAACTACAGCCGTAATTTTTCCCGAGGGCATGCAGCTTTACTGTATGATTACATGATGATGGCGTCCTCTTGGGTAAAATATTCCGGAGGTAAAATAGTCCCCCATTCGGATCTCCGGGCGGGGACTACTCAAGAGGATGTCGTTATCAGGATAAAGAAAACTGGCGTTCTACGGATCGGAGCGTGGAATGTCAGATCCCTTAATCGGGCAGGTAGGTTAGAAAATTTAAAAAGGGAAATGGATAGGTTGAAGTTAGATATAGTGGGAATTAGTGAAGTTCGGTGGCAGGAGGAATAAGACTTCTGGTCAGGTGACTACAGGGTTATAAACACAAAATCAAATAGGGGTAATGCAGGAGTAGGTTTAATAATGAATAGGAAAATAGGAATGCGGGTAAGCTACTACAAACAGCATAGTGAACGCATTATTGTGGCCAAGATAGATACGAAGCCCACACCTACTACAGTAGTACAAGTTTATATGCCAACTAGCTCTGCAGATGACGAAGAAATTGAAGAAATGTATGATGAAATAAAAGAAATTATTCAGATTGTGAAGGGAGACCAAAATTTAATAGTCATGGGTGACTGGAATTCGAGTGTAGGAAAAGGGAGAGGGAAACATAGTAGGTGAATATGGATTGGGGGACAGAAATGAAAGAGGAAGCCGCCTGGTAGAATTTTGCACAGAGCACAACATAATCATAACTAACACTTGGTTTAAGAATCATGAAAGAAGGTTGTATACATGGAAGAACCCTGGAGATACTAAAAGGTATCAGATAGATTATATAATGGTAAGACAGAGATTTAGGAACCAGGTTTTAAATTGTAAGACATTTCCAGGGGCAGATGTGGACTCTGACCACAATCTATTGGTTATGACCTGTAGATTAAAACTGAAGAAACTGCAAAAAGGTGAGAATGTAAGGAGATGGGACCTGGATAAACTAAAAGAACCAGAGGTTGTACAGAGATTCAGGGAGAGCATAAGGGAGCAATTGACAGGAATGGGGGAAATAAATACAGTAGAAGAAGAATGGGTAGCTTTGAGGGATGAAGTAGTGAAGGCAGCAGTGGACCAAGTAGGTAAAAAGACGAGGGCTAGTAGAAATCCTTGGGTAACAGAAGAAATATTGAATTTAATTGATGAAAGGAGAAAATATAAAAATGCAGTAAGTGAAAGAGGCAAAAAGGAATACAAACGTCTCAAAAATGAGATCGACAGGAAGTGCAAAATGGCTAAGCAGGGATGGCTAGAGGACAAATGTAAGGATGTAGAGGCCTATCTCACTAGGGGTAAGATAGATACCGCCTACAGGAAAATTAAAGAGACCTTTGGAGATAAGAGAACGACTTGTATGAATATCAAGAGCTCAGATGGAAACCCAGTTCTTAGCAAAGAAGGGAAAGCAGAAAGGTGGAAGGAGTATATAGAGGGTCTATACAAGGGCGAGGTACTTGAGGACAATATTATGGAAATGGAAGAGGATGTAGATGAAGATGAAATGGGAGATACGATACTGCGTGAAGAGTTTGACAGAGCACTGAAAGACCTGAGTCGAAACAAGGCCCCCGGAGTAGACAATATTCCATTGGAACTACTGACGGCCGTGGGAGAGCCAGTCCTGACAAAACTCTACCATCTGGTGAGCAAGATGTATGAAACAGGCGAAATACCCACAGACTTCAAGAAGAATATAATAATTCCAATCCCAAAGAAAGCAGGTGTTGACAGATGTGAAAATTACCGAACTATCAGCTTAATAAGCCACAGCTGCAAAATACTAACACGAATTCTTTACAGACGAATGGAAAAACTAGTAGAAGCCAACCTCGGGGAAGATCAGTTTGGATTCCGTAGAAACACTGGAACACGTGAGGCAATACTGACCTTACGACTTATCTTAGAAGAAAGATTAAGGAAAGGCAAACCTACATTTCTAGCATTTGTAGACTTAGAGAAAGCTTTTGACAATGTTGACTGGAATACTCTCTTTCAAATTCTAAGGGTGGCAGGGGTAAAATACAGGGAGCGAAAGGCTATCTACAATTTGTACAGAAACCAGATGGCAGTTATAAGAGTCGAGGGACATGAAAGGGAAGCAGTGGTTGGGAAGGGAGTAAGACAGGGTTGTAGCCTCTCCCCGATGTTGTTCAATCTGTATATTGAGCAAGCAGTAAAGGAAACAAAAGAAAAATTCGGAGTAGGTATTAAAATTCATGGAGTAGAAATAAAAACTTTGAGGTTCGCCGATGACATTGTAATTCTGTCAGAGACAGCAAAGGACTTGGAAGAGCAGTTGAATGGAATGGACAGTGTCTTGAAAGGAGGATATAAGATGAACATCAACAAAAGCAAAACAATGATAATGGAATGTAGTCTAATTAAGTCGGGTGATGCTGAGGGAATTAGATTAGGAAATGAGACACTTAAAGTAGTAAAGGAGTTTTGCTATTTGGGGAGCACAATAACTGATGATGGTCGAAGTAGAGAGGATATAAAATGTAGACTGGCAATGGCAAGGAAAGCGTTTCTGAAGAAGAGAAATTTGTTAACATCCAGTATTGATTTAAGTGTCAGGAAGTCATTTCTGAAAGTATTCGTATGGAGTGTAGCCATGTATGGAAGTGAAACATGGACGATAAATAGTTTGGACAAGAAGAGAATAGAAGCTTTCGAAATGTGGTGCTACAGAAGAATGCTGAAGATTAGATGGGTAGATCACATAACTAATGAGGAAGTATTGAATAGGATTGGGGAGAAGAGAAGTTTGTGGCACAACTTGACCAGAAGAAGGGATCGGTTGGTAGGACATGTTCTGAGGCACCAAGGGATCACCAATTTAGTATTGGAGGGGAGCGTGGAGGGTAAAAATCGTAGAGGGAGACCAAGAGATGAATACACTAAGCAGATTCAGAAGGATGTAGGTTGCAGTAGGTACTGGGAGATGAAAAAGCTTGCACAGGATAGAGTAGCATGGAGAGCTGCATCAAACCAGTCTCAGGACTGAAGACCACAACAACAACAAACAAGAAGCATAAAATGGTGTCCACTGCCATGCGCTAAATAAATAAATAGATATGAAATACCTCAGGCTATACTGAGAACGATAATGAGAACAGAATAAAGGATTCGGTGGTACTATATTTTAGCAAGGCCATGTACTTGTAAATTATCTTTCCAACTGTAACCATTTATAGTTTAATTCTCTGTCGTGGTTTAGCCTGACAAAATTGTCATTTTAGTGATGGCAGAATGCCAAAGATAAAGAAAAAAAGGCGGAATGTTTTTACGTATGTGCAAACGCTAGCAATTTCTTCTTCGTATTTTTATCATTCGTTTTGAAATAAATTAAGTGCCAGTTACGTCCAAGGTTTAAAAACGTAATCCTCTTTTGGAAATAATCTACCATATTAATTCGAATGTTGGAAAGACAATCAAAAGAGAGACGATACTTGAAGGTAAACTATATAAACTGAGTCAGAAGGTTTTCTGAACCAGTTTTAGGTACTACTGTGTTTTATGTTGCAGCCGCCATTCTGATAATAAGATGTCGCGTCCCAGCGCAGGTGAGAGTGCGGCCTGCGTAGCGCAGTCATGAACGCTGACGAAATTAATTTTATGTTGGCCTCAGTTCAACTAAGGTCACCTTCAACGGAGTGAGAACGATAAAGTCTCTTAAGATGCTTATCAAAGGTGATTCTGGAACGGAGAGACAATTTCTGAGTTGTAAAAAGTAAATACGGGTGCAAACACTTAAGAATTCAGTATATTTTCTCAGGAGTTTACTCTTATTCGGGGAAGTATCTTCCAGTGGCTGTGTATCTTTACAATACACCCTACCACAACGTATGTTGGGCGTTTCTAGCAACTCCCTGCTCCTACCTTTAGCTATGACAGACGAGCTTCTGTTGTTTGAAGTAAAAATTGACATAATTTTTAATCATTAAAAAATATTCTCATTGCAAAATAAATAAAAAAAATAAATGAAAACGCACTGATGATGGCACAGCTGTGACGAAACATGTTTGGGTACTGAGAAAAACGGTGTTTTGCATAACTTTCCCGGTCCGCAGCTCGTGGTCGTGCGGCAGCGTTCTCGCTTCCGCGCCTGGGTTCCCGCGTTTGATTCCCGGGGGGGTCAGGGATTTTCTCTGCCTCGTGATGACTGGGTGTTCTGTGATGTCCTTAGGTTAGTTAGGTTTAAGTAGTTCTAAGTTCTAGGGAACTGATGACCATAGATGTTAAGTGCCATAGTGCTCAGAGCCATTTGAACCATTTTGCATAAATGGCGGACCTCACATCCAAAAATTTTGAACTGCAAACACGACCAATACAAGGAGCTGCATATCAAAAAGATGGATAAGATGATTATAAGTTGTCTTAATGTTACTACTTAAAGTTTCTTTCCCCTAGCAGCCAAGACGAAGCCAATAGATAATTAGGAAGATACTTGACATAAAAATTGAAAGAAATAAAATAGAAAAAGTTTATAACTTATAATATTCAGTCACTTCAATTACAAAAGACAATACTTTAGATGCAGCATGGCCAGCAGATGGACGATTGTAACAGACAACCGTGTTTTTAGTGAACGAAGACAAGTAGTAGTGAACAAGAAAAACAAATCCTCTGTGCTTTCGTGTGGGATGTTTTCCTGGACAGTGTTGAAAACAAATGGAAAGCGCTTAGAAGCGATGGAATCGTGGCTCAGGAGAAAGTCAACAGGAAATACAGAAATATAAACCGATGTGGACGCCCTGAAGGAGATCTCTGAGCAGAGAAAACTTATACCTTTCGGACAGTATTAAGACACAACAAAATTTTAACAGCTGTGTTGAAAAAAAAAAAAAAAAAGCAAGAAGGGAATCCAAGGGAAAGGAAAGAAGGAAAATTCTCAAGAGGACAGCACAATATAGGGAGAATAGTTGCACCAACAAGTCATCGACGTTAGGTAGTTATGATGATGTGTGTTTGTATTACACGCCGCAGTCACATTCTACATCTATATCTACATGGATACTGATGTGTTGGCAGAAGAGCCGACACCGTGTTGCTAGAGGAGGCCGAAATGCACGCTTTTAAGCTCACGTAGATTGGCGTGAGGTCTGGAACAAGGTAAAGTAATTATCTTATAAAGAAAAGAACGTAGTTCTTGGAATACTTAACTTTAATCCATAGTTGGAGAACATCGCTCTTGTTTGTACATGCTTCACACGATAAATACCAAATGCTATGGCGCCTTGCTAGGTCGTAGCAAATGACGTAGCTGAAGGCTATTCTAACTATCGTCTCGGCAAATGAGAGCGTAATTTGTCAGTGTAGCTTCTCTAGCAAAGTCTGCTGTACAACTGGGGCGAGTGCTAGGAAGTCTAGACCTGCCGTGTGGTGGCGCTCGGTCTGCAATCACTGACAGTGGCGACACGTGGGTCCGACGTATACTAATGGACCGCGGCCGATTTAAAGGCTACCACCTAGCAAGTGTGGTGTCTGGCGGTGACACCACAGATACACTGCAAATCACATTTAACTGCCTCGCAGAGGGTTCATCGAACCACCTTCACAATTCTCTATTATTCGAATCTCAAATAGCGCGCGGAAAGAGAGAACACCCAGTACTGTGACTACCAGCAACGTTGGGCGTCAACGAGCAATAACCACGCACGGACGGCAGGTGCCAGCACTAGTAATCTCTTGGCGGAGGGAACATAAAGCGTGTCGGTGGGACGCGGAACTGCTGCGGTCGCAGCTTCGAATCCTGCCTCGGGCATGGATGTATGTAATGCCGTTAGGTTAGAGACTGATGACCTCAGATGTTAAGTCCCATAGTGCTCAGAGCCATTCGATTTGGGTCGCGGAAAACAGTGCAGTATTTGTCGTAATGTGGGAACGGTATTGTTTATCTGACGTCCGAATGGGCACGACCATTAGCTTTCGGAACGAGAGTGGAAGCGCTTCTGAAATGGTTTGTAATCTGTTAGCTTGTCACTGTGATTAAAGTATACCGTGGATGGGAAAATGGCACTATTCAGAACTGGGCAACTGTAATACACCGCGGGCTATAGATGATTGCGGTGAACACCGGGGCTGACATGTGTAAAGGCGAATAGATGTGCAGCTGTTGAGCAACTGACCACTGTAAAGAATCAAATGATTCAAATGGCTCTGAGCACTATGGGACTTAGCTTCTGAGGTCGTGAGTCCCCTAGAACATAGAACTACTTAAACCTAACTAACCTAAGGACATCACACACATCCATACCCGAGGCAGGATTCGAACCTGCGACCTTAGCGGTCGCGCGGTTCCAGACTGTAGCGCCTAGAACCGCTCGGCCACAACGAATCAAAGAGACTGTAAACAATAACGGCCTATCAGAGAACGTGGCTACGCGTGGGCCCCCGCAGCAGGCGTCTAGCCCGTGCACCCACTCTGCGCGCCGTTCATTGGAGACGAAGGCTGGAATTTGCACGCCATTACTGCAGCTGGAAATTCAGTGGGTGGTGACAGGAGGCCTTTCGAAATGACTCACGGTTTATGCTCCATCGGCCTGACAGCATTTGGCACGTACAACGTGAAACGTCTGAAAGCAAACACCCTGCATAAATCTTCGGAAGGGTCCAACCTGAGGAACATTCCCTGGGTGATCTAGTCAATCCTGAAGGCACAACGGTCAAACACAACTACTCTTCTACGTCTGGGGGACCATTTACACCACTACAAGCAGCATTTTGTTCCTTGGCACGATGGCATCTACCAGGAGGACAGTGCAACTAGTCGTATAGCTAGCGGTGTACGAGTGTGGTTCGAAGATCAACAGCGTCAGTTTACTGCACTCCCTTTGCTACCAAACTCCCCGGATTTAAACTCAATTTCAACCCAATCTAGGGTCATATTTAATAATTCAAATTGTGACTGGGTTATTTTTAGCTGTACATTCTACCTCGTGTATTGAAATAGTATTCATCCTCGCCGTGGGGCCACCTCGATTGGGCACTTAGCGCTATGGATCCTCAACCGAGAAACCTGGCCACGACATTGAAGCCGGTATGGTCCGTCAGTACCTTCCACAACCTCAGTGACTCTCTTCCCACACGTCTCACAGTGGTCCATGCTACAGAAGGTGGTAATTCAGGCTATTTAGAGGTGGTCACGTTAATAAGGATGGGCAGTGTGTTACTACTTGGTGACATGGTGACCTACATAAATTATTATGAGTCTCCAATAGAGTAACTATAGCCCCAGTAAGAGAACGATAAGCAGGCCGCGGGCCCCCAAGCACTGATCGGTAAAAGTCGGCATCAGTCGGGTCACTTCGAGACAACTCTTCTGTTTCTTACTGCTACGTCTCTTAGGAGCCACAATGTTATGAAAATGAAATTGCTTGACGGATTGTTATTTTGTTGCGTGTGGGTTGATGATCAACCGCTTAATAACAGCAACTGCACTTGTATGTAAATGCATTATGCAATATAAGGTACAATCACAAATTTTTACTACATATTTTGAATCTCATTTTTGTTCTACTAGTGGTGGTGTACTCCAATAGTACGAGTTTAATTACACATTAATTGCTGCAAGTAAGTATCCCGTAACGCGCATTCGCAAATTCATGTTACTTCTGTGACAAAATTTATACCGTAGACTAGTAGCTGATCCGTATGTGTCGCACACACACTAAATTGTCAATACTGGAAGACAAATTATAAAACGTTCCATAATCACACATAACAAAACTAACGACGCTGAAAATCACAGACTACATGAGGTGTTTGTGCCTAGACAGAATATCAGAACGTATTAATAAAGGCAACAAAAGATCAGTAAATGGAACAAAATCAGTATTGGACAAAACTTCTACGTGATCTAACTAAATGTGGTTCAAAAATGGTTCAAATGGTTCTCAGCACTATGGGACTTAACATCTGTGGTCATCAGTCCCCTAGAACTTAGAACTACTTAAACCTAACTAACCTAAGGACATCACAAACATCCAGGCCCGAGGCAGGATTCGAACCTGCGACCGTAGCAGTCGCGCGGTTCCGGACTGAGCGCCTAGAACCGAACTAAATGTGGTACTGGAGTCAAACACTACAGGACCACCTTCTTGGCATTTCTTTGCTAGCCTCCACATTTCTCCAAACTCCTTCGAGATTCCAGCAGAATTATGCCTTTTGGAATCAGGTGAGTGGGACAACAAGATTATGGCCGAGTGATGGATAAGGTCTCACCGTTACAGCTAGAGCTTAACCATGACTCTCTGCGCTTTAGTCTTGTACGCCTCGCCACCTTCATAAATACATACGGTGCCTGCATACAGCAATTAAGGTCGTGGTAATGTATGTTATCAGAAAATGACAGTGAAAAAGTTCTGTAGCAGCCTTATGTTTAATGTTTAACCTGTAATTTCAGTGAATAGCTTTTTTCTTTTTTTTAAAATACTGACGTGTGTTACATTTGTGTGCCCGTTTCTCCCCGAGGTTATGTCCACTAACAATGTATACAGTTCCATAAAAGATACTTGGAAATATCACCATACTGATGAGTTACGGTTGTTGAACATACACCAAAATTACGGTATATTAATAATTTTTACTTATGGACCGTCTGACAGCAACTGAATAAAACACAATGGTAAACATACATTTAACATCTTTAGAAAACCAACAGCCACCGACACAATAATACATTCCACATCCAACCACCCCCACAGCCAGAAACTTGCAGCACTAAGACACATGTTACATAGATTAAACAGAATCCCACTCAGCAAGAGAAACTATGAACAAGAAATGAGTACAAGCATACAAATAGCTAGGAACAACGGGTATAACACACATGTGGTACACAAGCTCAATCAAAAAATAAAAACACAAATAAAAAACAAACACAACAGTTCCACAATACAAAAGAACTCACAAGCTGAAAACTTACAAACACACTCAACAAACACACACAATGACAACACCACACAGAAAAGAACCAGATGGTACACCATGACCTACACACATAAACTAACACACAGAGTTGCAAACATCCTATAGAGACAGGGCTTCAAAATAGCATATAAGCCTGGGCAAACCCTTCAATCACACATAAGCCAGCCAGCTACCAAGAGAGACAAATTCCAACAATCAGGAATATATAAACTTGAATGTCAAAGTTGTGATGCAGTATACATAGGCATGACATGCAGGAATTTTCAAACAAGATACAAAGAACGTATCAGATGTTGGAAGTATGAAACAAACCATTCCACATCTGCAGAGCATTTAGAACACTACAACCATCATCCTACAAACATGGAACAAGAAATGCAAATAATGAGAATAAGCAACCATGACGAACATCTTATACAAATGCAAGAAAACTTCCACATCCAGAAAGCCATAGCAGAAAGCAAACATGTGACAAATGAACAAACACACATCAGCACAGGCTCCCTACTACACTTAGTAAAGGAAATGAAAACATAAAACAAAAAACACACACACACACACAGACACACACACACACACACACACACACACACACGCGCACACACACACACACACACACACACAAAAATGCATACACGAACAGACCACAGATACTTCAATAGTTACACTCATAAGTTTGGCAATAACATTCGATCTTTGGCAAAAACATTTGACAGTCGGCAACAGAAACCAAAACATCGCTTTAAAACAAGCGTTCAGTGCATAGTGTTGTGGAATGGGGGAAAAACTGCAAATTGGCGTTCATAAGAAGCAGAACAACACCAAAAATGCAACAGGAGCGTAATATGTAGGAAATTGTCCACGCAAACTGTAAGTACAGTTCAAAACATTACTACTTGATAGGAAATACCAACCACCAGAACTATTTATAAACTATAGGCACAATGACAAAAATGCAAATAAAATAGGTAACATATGTACATATTCCAGGCCACTGATGATGCCTTGCAGAAAATAAAGGCGAAACGCGTATGGCACTAAAATTGTGTTTTATTCAGTTGCTGTCAGACGGTCCATAAGTAAAAATTATTAATATACCGTAATATTACACGCAACTAAGGAAGACAGGACCATAAAAGTTGTGGATGTCAATACACCAAAATGTGTAGCACCGTTTGGCGTAAATCTCTTTTCCAGTGTCTTGAATAGTCTTGACTGTAGTAGGACAGCAGTAGCACTGTGTCCTTAAATGTTTTTGAAACACATATTTCATTCAACTTGGTAGCCCGTGGGGAACGCGATGTATCATTTACGGTTAAAGAGATGAATTGGAGTATTCGTGTTGGACCGTTTTGCTTTGACAGAATTATAAATGAGATGCTTTCTATGTTTTCATAATGTAGTCCACCACTTACTGCTTAATTTCTTAAAATACTTGGAAATTTAATCTGACATTTATGAAAGAGTTGTCGACTAGATGTTTAATGCTGCGTAATGATCTCTCAGTCAAAACAAGTGCGGGGAACTTATTTTCAAAACAGAGGGAACTGATAATTTTTCATTCGTCATGTTTACGCTTTCGGGACTTTCTACTTTAGAAGATGAAGTTTTCCATAATAACAGGAGAGGGCAGGGCAGCCATGGAACGAGACAGCTTGGAAAGCTGTAAATAAAAGACAGAAAAACACATTGTAAGTTACAGCTTAATCAATGGCTGCTCTGTAGGATACTACTCGTATTAAATAACTTTTTTGTGTAAGAAGAAAGAACAAAAATTACTACATTTTCATACCTAGGGAATTTTTCTCAAAACGGTTACATATTTCATTACTAATCTTAACGACAGCTTTCGCACAGGAAATAAACTACGGAAGAACAGAGTATATAGAATAGACAAAACTAAAAGATACGACTAATCAGGAATACTAAATTAAACGCAGCAATATGACATGTTACATAACGGTCAAACAAGGCGGACACGTAGTACGAGTCACATAGAACAAAAGCGGAAACAATCTCTTCACCTTTAATACGCACCTTACATAAAAATGACACCCTGCATTAGTGTGACCTTCCAGTTCATCATAGGACAGGAAAGTGGATCTACACGAACATTCTAGAATATATAAAGATCTACGCACATCTGATAAACTTTCGAAGTAACACTTAAATGAGAAAACCGAACCTCGAAATAAAATAATCGTTGAGCACAAAATACAGTCTAAATTTTACACTAAATAAAACTAGATTTTCATTAAAGGTTATAAAATCTAGTCATATACTATACGTAACTGCGCACTTAAAGATAAAGAAAACATTTTAGTGTTCATATATAACTTTGAAGACGCCACAAATGTCAGTAAATGGGGTACATACAACCAACACGATACTAACAATAGAGTAATAAAATAATATAAAAAAGAATAGATTTCATATCGAATGGGACTCATTTTTCATGCTGTTTTGTTTGGTTGATGTATTTCAAGCAAAATCTTATAGCCATTTTACCACCCAATGCAGTTCTCAGAAAAGTGACAGTTAAACACGGGATATCCATGCTTTTCATATTGCGAACACAGATGCTTCTGAAACAGATTATTAGGGAAGTGGAATCCGAAGTTTTTGTGCGTTCGAAATCTATTTTATTACGTTTCCTTTTTTATCCCCTGAGTCCGCTACAAGTTTAAGTGTTAGCTGGCTGGTTTCTTCGTGTTTTGTTACAAACATTTCTGGTGTTTTTAACTCTTCCTTAACTTCTCTATGTAAGTCGTCAGGGAGGGTGCGTGTCCTGCAGAGGACCTCATTTTGACTCACAGTGTTCCCAAGGATTTCTCTTTGATGAAAAGTGTAGAAATTGTTGCTTGCTGTCTTGTGAGGAAGACTGAGAGTCTACTTTCGGAGTAGTATCATTCTTCCTGGAAAGCTGACATTACCAGCCGGGAGCCCGCTGCTGTAACCGCATACACGTCCATAACAGCATCCACAGGCACCTCTTCCAGACTGCTTTTCATTCCCCTTCCCATGATACAGCTACACTGCAGAAGAAGTCAGCAAATCATCGATGTAACGCGCTTGTGAACACTTATACACAAATATCGGCATAACCATCACAGGATGACACGGCGGCCGGTAGGTACTGAATCCTGCGACATGGCCAGTAGACGATCTAAATTTTCTGAAGAATTTTCGATTATCTCATAACTGAACGAATCCCATTCAAAAGTTTTTATGTTGTCGCAAATTCGTATCCAACTGTAGAAGCCGTGATATCCCTCAAATTTACTTGTAAGAAGGAGGCAACGAGTGCTAGCGTCTGTAACAAAATATAGTTTCACATTCGTTTTAATACTACGATTTCCGCAACACTTTTCTTAGTTGTATATTAAAATAAGCTTTTATTTACGGCAGAGAGATAACAGAGTAGTAGAGTAGCGACAGCTTGCCAGATACATGGGATGGACAAAAATATAGATATGGAGCGTGAAATGTGTGCCTGGAGATAAACGTAGATGCCAGCCAAGCCCGTATATCACATAATACACCTTTCCTCAGATTGTGTTTTATGATTTAATTTGCTTTTGGAAATAATATTGCAGTTTAAAAATGAGATGGGTAGAGAATCGCTAATAGATGTTCGTCCGTCTCTGGGACTATGAGAAACGTTAATACAAGCAATTAAGACTTCAGAAGATTTTGAGGGTACACCAGGAGTCAAACAAGGGAAAGGAAAATTGTTACAATACCAAGCACTGCTAAATCATGAATATCATAGTATATGCTGACGTCGTTAGTTTATTCTCTGACAATTAGATGATGATATACTCTTATAACCAATTTACTGAATGTCTCAAAAGACACGTCTCTTCAGATGAATACAGGTAAAAAATGAACAACCTCCCCCCTACCAAGAATATGATAAAGAATGCAAATTAACAACACAAATAGGAACTAACGTCTGCAAAGACGAATTAATGTCGTTATATTTGTACACTTATAACACTCCCTGTCCGCTACTGCTATACCATAACCTTAAAGTAGGAGTCAGTTTGCAAAACAGAATTATTTTGTTATAGCAATTATGGTATAAAGCAACAGAGCAGTGTTACCCTCTGAGAGGAATTTTGTTGTGTTGACCGTGTTATTCCTAATGGGGGTGGCTTATCGGAAGTGAAAGTCAGAATTACGTAACTAATTAAACAGTGACAAACGAAATATTGCCTATCTACACAGTTTAATTGATAAAGAAAACGGTCGCCAGCCTAACTAGGCAAGAGAATGATTAACATTCTCATTCAAGAAAATAGTTATTAGTAACTCTAATGGGTAAACACAACCTATAGTTGACCACAAGCGAGTGCAATTAACTCTGACACATACATATGTTTACGGTAAGGTTGAAACTAACAGTTAGAGCAGCACAAACTATTTGCCAAATTATAACAGCTACCGAAACACACTATTACTTTCAGGGCTTACACAAAGTGAGTGGTCTTTATACTGTTAATATGCACACAAGAGAGACAAACGCTTAGCAATCATGAACATATAATTTCCTACTATGCAATTTTCCACTTTTACTACAATGAGACATAAAATTAACATTTGTGTAAGATACTAACTCACTTTCTGCGATTAACAACAGGTAGTAATGTGATCATTTACTAAGCAAAACTTTATAAGTCTTGGTCTTAAGAACTTTTACGTTGAAGTTGGCAACAACACATTAATAAGCATTTTTACTAAGAATGTTATTTTCAGCAAGCAACATTAACTCTAACTCACTCTCTTGCCACATTAACTTTAACTTTACTATGTTCAAGAGGCACTAATTAGAAAACTGGGTTTTAACGTACTTTCAGTAAGGACACTCAGCAATCACTTTAGTTCAAACGGAAAGGACCCTAAGAGGTGTTATGATGAGGAGAAAAGTCAAGGTAGGTACACAAATTCAGATATAAATTACCTTATATTTCAGCACATTAGCACATCCATCAAGCTGATCCTTCACTGTACATCATTATAGTATTACATTACAGTGATTGCGCAACGTGGTGGCAACTGCATGTTGGTAGGTGGATTCGCAGACTGAATTGCTGGACTCTGTCATTTCTTGGTGGCGACGACAGATACAAATTCCAGAACAGTTCCAGCTATTTATCCATCCATCCGAGGCCTTGGAAAGAAGCAGGAAAAGCCTCTCTCGGAATCAGCACAATATGCATCTTTTACATGGCAGTGCACGGACTCGTAGCTCGTCCCCGACTCGTTGCTCGTCCCTGACTGACTATGAGTTCCACCTTTTCCACCTAGGCCAACCACAATTTGCGCGCGCTACACAGTTCCGTTCCCGAGGGGAACCACTACACCTCTTATACACAAAATTACTAAGAGCCCTAAGTGAGGATCAGCAATTTACATAACAGCAACCAAATACATTAAATAAAACAAAACATTTACACATATTGACATCTCTACAAAAAATTATTCACACAAAATTACAATCATATACAGTAAGTTTTGTTCCCTCCAAATGGGACAAAGAATATAAATTGCAGATACACTACTTTGCATAGAATCAAATCACGACATCAAAAGTTTGACAAAGAAAAGAGTATACAATTTTGTGTTATCTGTTCAATCAAACACATTTACAGATACTCAATGTTATATTAAATGAAACAAAAGCAAAATAAATCAGTACAGCATTAGAGCTGTGGTGTTACACACTGATAACTTATGAGAATTCTGTACAGGGAAATTTAAACGGCAGCTATGATCTTATAACAGTTTTGAGAAACAGCTTACTTTCTAGGAACCATCATTGCACATATACCACTCACTTATTGGACCACGTTCGACCTACCGACCTCATATGTGTACTTTCACAAAAAGAAGAAAATATATTAAAGAAATCAGAGCGCAAAATCTTAATAAATGCCCCTGGACCCATACGAGACAGCAGTAATAATGACAGGAGAATACTACACAACGATAAAGGGCATAATTTACACAATGTGCCAGATATAGTAGTAAAAAGCCAAACCATTTCAAAGGATGGGGCGCAGAATTATAAAAGAGAGATCATTAGATTTTAACGTCGCGTCGACATCGATGTCACTAGAGATGAAGTACCAGCACGGACTGTTTCAAGAATGGGGAAGAAAATCAGCCGTGTCCCATCAAAGGAACGATGTTGGCTATTGTTCAAAAAATGGTTCAAATGGCTCTGAGCACTATGGGACTTAACTTCTGAGGTCATCAGTCGCCTAGAACTTAGAACTAATTAAACCTAACTAACCTAACGACATCACACACATCCATGCCGGAGGCAGGATTCGAACCTGCGACCGTAGCGGTCGCTCGGTTCCAGACTGTAGCGCCTAGAACCGCACGGCCACTCCGGCCGGCTTGGCTATTGTCCTGAGTGATTTAAGGAAATAATGGAGAGCCAAAATCTGGATGGCCGGATGCGGATTTCAGCCAACACCCTCCCGCGTGCGGATTAAGTGTGCTAGCCACGGCACCCGCGCTCTCTTTAATACTATAGCAGCATCAAACAGGACCAACAACAGAGTAACAGAAGAGAGTCTTACTGGGAGGCGACACTTGCGTAAAAGATCTCGAACAATGTGAAAGTCATTTGGAATAATTATCACACTGTAGAGAGTGGAAAATTACTTTTAAGGACAGAGTAAAGTGACCAACATTTTTGACACTGCAACGAGTAAACAGCCTGCTCAGGTTCTTGTCAAAAATTGGGAAACCGTCAGTGTCATTGTTGTCCACTGACACTACACGGTCCAGTCACATAAATGTACCACCACCTATGTTGAACGTCAACGTTTAACGGCAGGTGGCAGCACTTTTGGGACGAGGAAAACAGTGCATTCGTTATCGTAATGCAGAAATGGAGCGTTTTTTCTTATTTCCAAAAGTGCATAATCGTTGGCTTTGGCGCCAGTGATGGAAGCATTTCCGAAACGGCTGATTCTGTGAACTATTCGCGTGCAGCCGTGGTAAAAGGGCACTACCCAAAACCGGCGCCGAGGCAACTGGGCTGTACCAAGGTGCCACAGGTGGCAGGCCTGAAGGGCGGCTGCGGAGATGTGTACGGGCCAACTGCAACTGTGTACCAACTGGAAGCTCAGGCGAACCAAAGCGCTACCAGCAGTGTCTCCTCAACGACAGTTCAGCGAATGTTGTCGCGTACGGGCCTCCCCAGCAGGAGCCTAATTCGTGCACCCACGCTGACGGCTGTTCATCGCCAACGAAGGCTGGAATTAGGACGTCAGTACCGAGATTGGGCCCCCACAGACTGGCGAAAGGTGACCCTTTCAGATGAACCGCGGTTTTATGGGTATTGGACAAAAGGATCCTTTATTGTATGATTATATGATAGCGGAACAAACACTGGTAGCAGTTACTTCTGTAAAATATCTGGGAGTATGCGTGCGGAACGATTTGAAGTGGAATGATCATACAAAATTAATTGTTGGTAAGGCGGGTACCAGGTTGAGATTCATTGGGAGAGTGCTTAGAAAACGTAGTCCATCAACAAAGGAGGTGGCTTACAAAACACTCGTTCGACCTATACTTGAGTATTGCTCATCAGTGTGTGATCCGTACCAGATCGGGTTGACGGAGGAGATAGAGAAGATCCAAAGAAGAGCGGCGCGTTTCGTTACAGGGTTATTTGGTAACCGTGATAGCATTGCGGAGATGTTTAATAAACTCAAGTGGCAGACTCTGCAAGAGAGGCGCTCTGCATCGCGGTGTAGCTTGCTCGCCAGGTTTCGAGAGGGTGCGTTTCTGGATGAGGTATCGAATATATTACTTCCCCCTACTTATACCGCCCGAGGAGATCACGAATGTAAAATTAGAGAGATTGGAGCGCGCACGGAGGCTTTCAGACAGTCGTTCTTCCCGCGAACCATACGCGACTGGAACAGGAAAGGGAGGTAATGACAGTGGCACGTAAAGTGCCCTCCGCCACACATCGTTGTGTGGCTTGCGGAGTATAAATGTAGATGTATATGTAGATGTAGATGGCCTTTGATGTGCACCACGTGAAACGTCTGGAAGTAAAACAGGAAGGGCGCGTTATGGTTCAAAATGGATCAAATGGCTCCAAGCACTATGAGACTTAACATCTAAAGTCATCAGTCCCCTAGACTTAGAACTACTTAAACCTAACTAACCCATGGACATCACACACATCCATGCCCGAGGCAGGATTCGAACCTCTGACCGTAGCAGCAGCGTGATTCCGGACTGAAGCGACTAGAACCGTTCGGCCACAGCGGCCGGCAGTGTTATGGTCTGGGAATGTTTTTGTGTCATTCCCCGGATGATCTCGTCATTCTGCATGGCTCAAAGGATCAACACTAGCGCGCATCCATCCTTACTTTTCCTCGACGCGATAACAGCACGATGCAGCATGTCGCACTGCTCTCAGTACATGGGAGTGATTTGAAAAGTACCAGGCTGAATTTTTAGTGCTGCCTTGCTCACAAAATTCGCTGAATTTCAACCCAGTCGAGAATATACGAGAACAACTCGGTCTGGCTGTTCGCTCTATGGATCCTCAGCCGTGAAACCTAGCGCAGCTGACCACTGCACAAGAGTCGGGTTGGGTCCAGAAACTTACTGACCCTCTTATTTAGGTCTCGTAGTATTCCGCGCTGCGAAAGGTGTTTATTCCGGCTTTTGATAAATGGTCACCTCACAGTGATGACACTTTATCTGAGACAGTATGATAACGTCACCAGGACACAGAAATGGCTGTTCTATGTCTGAGTTTGTATGCTGTCGACACGCAAGCCCAGACCCCAATAGGGATATTACAAGGCCCAGGAACGTCCCCTCCTCCTTCCAAAGAAAAAGTATTTTTATTTATAGACTGGGGCATTCCTGGGGCAGATTTGGATTCTGACCACAATCTATTGGTTATGAACTGCAGATTGAAACTGAAGAAACTGCAAAATGGTGGGAATTTAAGGAGATGGGACCTGGATAAACTGAAAGAACCAGAGGTTGTAGAGAGTTTCAGGGAGAGCATAAGGGAACAATTGACAGGAACGGGGGAAAGAAATACAGTAGAAGAAGAATGGGTAGCTCTGAGGGATGAAGTAGTGAAGGCAGCAGACGATCAAGTAGGTAAAAAGACGAGGGCTAATAGAAATCCTTGGGTAACACGAGAAATATTGAATTTAATTGATGAAAGAAGAAAATATAAAAATGCAGTAAATGAAGTAGGCAAAAAGGAATACAAACGTCTCAAAAATGATATCGACAGGAAGTGCAAAATGGCTAAGCAGGGATGGCAAGAGGACAAATGTAAGGATGTAGAGGCTTGTCTCACTAGGGGTAAGATAGATACTGCCTACAGGAAAATTAAAGAGACCTTTGGAGAGAAGAGAACCACTTTTATGAATATCAAGAGCTCAGATGGCAACCCAGTTCTAAGCAAAGAAGGGAAGGCAGAAAGGTGGAAGGAGTATATACAGGATTTATACAAGGGCGATGTGCTTGAGGACAATATTATGGAAATGGGAGAGGATGTAGATGAAGACGAAATGGGAGATAAGATACTGCGTGAAGAGTTTGACAGAGCACTGAAAGACCTGAGTCGAAACAAGGCCCCGGGAGTAGACAACATTCCGTTAGAACTACTGATGGCCTCGGGAGAGCCAGTCATGACAAAACTCTACCATCTGGTGAGCACGATGTATGAGAAAGGCGAAATACCCTCAGACTTCAAGAAGAATATAATAATTCCAATCCCAAAGAAAGCAGGTGTTGACAGATGTGAAAATTACCGAACTATCAGTTTAATAAGTCACAGCTGCAAAATACTAACGCGAATTCTTTACAGACGAATGGAAAAACTGGTAGATGCCGACCTCGGGGAAGATCAGTTTGGATTCCGTAGAAATGTTGGAACACGTGAGGCAATACTGACCTTACGACTTATCTTAGAAGAAAGATTAAGAAAAGGCAAACCTACGTTTCTAGCATTTGTTGACTTAGAGAAAGCTTTTGACAATGTTAACTGTAATACTCTGTTTCAAATTCTGAAGGTGGCAGGGGTAAAATACAGGGAGCGAAAGGCTATTTACAATTTGTACAGAAACCAGATGGCAGTTATAAGAGTCGAGTGGCATGAAAGGGAAGCAGTGGTTGGGAAAGGAGTGAGACAGGGTTCTAGCCTCTCCCCGATGTTATTCAATCTGTATATTGAGCAAGCAGCAAAGGAAACAAAAGAAAAATTCGGAGTAGGTATTAAAATTGATGGAGAAGAAGTAAAAACCTTGAGGTTCGCCGATGACATTGTAATTCTGTCAGAGACAGCAAAGGACTTGGAACAGCAGTTGAACGGAATGGACAGTGTCTTGAAAGGAGGATATAAGATGAACATCAACAAAAGCAAAACGAGGATAATGGAATGTAGTCAAATTAAGTCGGGTGATGCTGAGGGAATTAGATTAGTAAATGAGACACTTAAAGTAGTAAAGGAGTTTTGCTATTTAGGGAGTAAAATAACTGATGATGGTCGAAGTAGAGAGGATATAAAATGTAGACTGGCAATGGCAAGGAAAGCGTTTCTCAAGAAGAGAAATTTGTAAACATCGAGTATAGATTTAAGTGTCAGGAAGTCGTTCCTGAAAGTATTTGTATGGAGTGTAGCCATGTATGGAAGTGAAACATGGACGATAACTAATTTGGACAAGAAGAGAATAGAAGCTTTCGAAATGTGGTGCTACAGAAGAATGCTGATGATAAGGTGGGTAGATCACGTAACTAATGAGGAAGTATTGAGTAGGATTGGGGAGAAGAGAAGTTTGTGGCACAACTTGACTAGAAGAAGGGATCGGTTGGTAGGACATGTTTTGAGGCATCAAGGGATCACAAATTTAGCATTGGAGGGCACCGAGGAGAGTAAAAATCGTAGAGGGAGACCAAGAGATGAATACACTAAGCAGATTCAGAAGGATGTAGGTTGCAGTAGGTACTGGGAGATGAAGAAGCTTGCACAGGATAGAGTAGCATGGAGAGCTGCATCAAACCAGTCTCAGGACTGAAGACCACAACAACAACAACAGACTGTACGCAAAGTCGTTTCCAAATTTTCCTGCTGTCTTTCGGAGAATAAAGTAGCTTAAAAGCGCCAAGGAATTCCATAAATGACAAGGCATATTAACGCAGGATTAAGTTTGAGATGCTTCATTCGTTGCCTGCCATGCTGTTTAAAGTTGTTTTAATGAAAGTAATATCATTGTTCTTATTCATTAAAAATTTTGCACCGGACGCTGTGACCGAGCAGTTCTAGGCGCTTCAATCCAGAACCATGCTGCTGCTACGGTCGCAGGTTCGAATCCTACCTCGTTCATGGATGTGTGTGATGTCCTTAGGTTAGTTAGGTTTAAGTAGTTCTAAGTCTAGCGGACTGATGACGTCAGGTGTTAAGTCCCAAAGTGCTTAGAGCCATTTGAAAACTTTTGCTTGTGGCAATGTAAGCTGTCTGTAAACAGATGTAAACTTTCAACATAGGAATTCGTTAACTTTGAACTTAATAATTGGGCTGCGAGAAAGTGTTGCAACATATGAATGCGAAAAAATAACTTGTATGTGCCTATCTAGTTCCCTGTGTGTTTATACATTCATAATGCCGAGAACACTGTCTGCATTCAAAATTGTGAATCATTAAACTTTTGAACTGATAAACTGGCCCCGAAAAACTCAATGTTCCTTTTTTTTATTATTTAATTTTAGCTTACCTGTTGCACAACGTAACCAACGTGACACTGCTCTTGTCTTTATAGCGAGCCGAATGTGTTGAACTACAGATAATTACTGAGCTGCGTCTGGTGCAATGCGCACTCTCTCTTGTTTGTTTGTTTGTTTGTTTCTTTTTTAAGCAAAGATACTTATTTTTAACAAACCTAAATAAGAAAAAATCATAACACATATTTTGGTAAGGACTTTGGATGAGAACAATGATTTGCGATAAATTATAACATCAAATGTCCGCCTCGATAGCTGAGTGTTCACCGGCACGGTAGCTCAGCGTGTTCGGTCCGAGGGTTAGCTGCTTTGTGTAATAAAAAAACTGAGTCAACAGATTCACGATGAACTTATACAAGCGCTGCGTGACGTCCGCCCTGAACTAATACAACGACCAATAACGAACAAAATTGGATTATAAAAAAAAGCGGTCAGCGTGACGGATTGCCGTCTTACGGGCCCGGGTTCGATACCGGGCTGGGTGGGGATTTTCTCCGATCAGGGACGGGGTGTTATGCTGTCTTCGTCATCATTTTATCCCCATCCGGCGCGCAGGTCGCCCAATGTGGCGTCGAATGTAATAAGACCTGTACCTAGGCGGCCGGACTTGTCCCGTAACGGGCCTCCCGACCAATGACGCCAAACGCTCATTTCATAACATCAAATGTAATTACTTTCCTGGTTAGAATAGTTTTGTAATGAAAAATTATCTCTTTCTTTGCTTCACAAATATTAAAACACAAAAAGTCACAATCCTTGGTTGGACTAACGTAATTAATCTTTAAAAAGTGCAACTAGTAAAAGTGACATTTAATATTCAACAGTTATTCCCGCCCCCAAATTAGAATTTAAAACTATGCATAGCTGTTTGTTTCCCTATACTCAAGTGTGTGGATGTTTGAACCAAGAATGTGTAACTACAAGCTGCCGCAATAAAGTGCAAAATCTAAAATCAATTATTTTGAATTAAATTCTTTTCTAATACTCATCAAAATAATCATAAGAAATATTCGTCTGAAAATGCTTCAACCTTTCTTCTCATCTCAAACAACTAATCAGTAAATCAACATCTTCCACATCCTCAGAATATACACTCCTGGAAATGGAAAAAAGAACACATTGACACCGGTGTGTCAGACCCACCATACTTGCTCCGGACACTGCGAGAGGGCTGTACAAGCAATGATCACACGCACGGCACACCGGACACACCAGGAACCGCGATGTTGGCCGTCGAATGGCGCTAGCTGCGCAGCATTTGTGCACCGCCGCCGTCAGTGTCAGCTTGTTTGCCGTGGCATACGGAGCTCCATCGCAGTCTTTAACACTGGTAGCATGCCGCGACAGCGTGGACGTGAACCGTATGTGCAGTTGACGGACTTTGAGCGAGGGCGTATAGTGGGCATGCGGGAGGCCGGGTGGACGTACCGCCGAATTGCTCAACACGTGGGGCGTGAGGTCTCCACAGTACATCGATGTTGTCGCCAGTGGTCGGCGGAAGGTGCACGTGCCCGTCGACCTGGGACCGGACCGCAGCGACGCATGGATGCACGCCAAGACCGTAGGATCTTACGCAGTGCCGTAGGGGACCGCACCGCCACTTCCCAGCAAATTAGGGACACTGTTGCTCCTGGAGTATCGGCGAGGACCATTCGCAACCGTCTCCATGAAGCTGGGCTACGGTCCCGCACACCATTAGCCCGTCTTCCGCTCACGGCCCAACATCGTGCAGCCCGCCTCCAGTGGTGTCGCGACAGGCGTGAATGGAGGGACGAATGGAGACGTGTCGTCTTCAGCGATGAGAGTCGTTTCTGCCTTGGTGCCAATGATGGTCGTATGCGTGTTTGGCGCCGTGCAGGTGAGCGCCACAGTCAGGACTGCATACGACCGAGGCACACAGGGCCAACACCTGGCATCATGGTGTGGGGAGCGATCTCCTACACTGGCCGTACACCACTGGTGATCGTCGAGGGGCACTGAATAGTGCACGGTACATCCAAACCGTCATCGAACCCATCGTTCTACCATTCCTAGACCGGCAAGGGAACTTGCTGTTCCAACAGGACAATGCACGTCCGCATGTATCCTGTGCCACCCAACGTGCTCTAGAAGGTGTAAGTCAACTACCCTGGCCAGCAAGATCTCCGGATCTGTCCCCCATTGAGCATGTTTGGGACTGGATGAAGCGTCGTCTCACGCGGTCTGCACGTCCAGCACGAACGCTGGTCCAACTAAGGCGCCAGGTGGAAATGGCATGGCAAGCCGTTCCACAGGAGTACATCCAGCATCTCTACGATCGTCTCCATGGGAGAATAGCAGCCTGCATTGCTGCGAAAGGTGGATATACACTGTACTAGTGCCGACATTGTGGATGCTCTGTTGCCTGTGTCTATGTGCCTGTGGTTCTGTCAGTGTGATCATGTGATGTATCTGACCCCAGGAATGTGTCCCTTCCTGGGACAATGAATTCACGGTGTTCTTATTTCAATTTCCAGGAGTGTAGCTGCAACCGTACCACCCGCCCTGCGCCGTACTACTATTCATGGCATACCACCGCCGACTGCTGTTTCTCCTCGTCTCACGACTGACAGTGCGCTTCATCTCCCGCGCATTTTGCAAACCAGAAATGGTCCAGGCAAACCTCCAGGCGACACAGCATCTCTAATGACACCTCACGCTTTTAATTCAAAAAAGCACACAGGCGCTTACGCTTTCTTGATATCCAAATACTAGACAAATGCCCACGAAACTATCTACAGCCCCCTCTCACACTGCCAGCAACAAACTGAATGCACATTTAGCAAATATGATATTGACATTTTTGAGAGAGGTGAATTCTATTTTATTTTTAAACCAGCTGCGTTACACAAGTACTTCTCAAATTTTTAGTCGAATACTTTTTAAACGTTGTACATCTCTGACTGGCATTTATTGAAAATTATTCTAAATCATTAAGGCAACTAATTGTTATTATCGTATTAAAATGTATTACGTATTTTGTTGCTGCTACTATTGAAGTCCTTTACATTTGTGGCAGCAGGTTAAGAGTGGAGTGATGGCAGGTTGTATTTAGTATTCAATATCTGGGATGAGTGGATAGGGGGGAAGGATTAGATAGTAAACAATTGTGACACTCCCACCTTTCCTCTCCCTCGCCCCCCTCCCCTCCCCCCCCCCCCCCCACCTCAGAGACGTGAACCGGGTACCTGCGCCTGCCGCCAGGGCTGCGAACGAGGGCACCTGTCTAGGACCAGCTTGTCAACTCTGATCTGAAGCTGGCCTGTTACACTCAAGGGTGAGTATCACAGTGGTCGTCAAACTTGTTTGCTCAAGACCCAATACTGACGTTGTGGGGCAGCACCTTGGGCCATCAAACTACCTGTTTTATTATTAACTGGTAACCTGCACGAACTGGTTAATTATGAACTCCCAATAGACTAACTATAGTAAAGAGGAGATAGGTTTCAGGCCAGCCCACAAGTACTGATCGTCGAGTCAGCGGTGTCATTCGGAAAACTTACTGTCGACTGTTCTGTGTTTTTGACTGATAACATGCTCGGCGACTCCAAAGTTGTGACAGAATAACTGTATGACAGAGTCTTATTGTGTTGTCTGTGTGAGTGGTAGATCGATTAATAATAGCAACTGTAGTTCTATCTAAATGGTTTATGCAGTATGAGACGCGACCACAAAATTTCACATCCACATCTACATCTACGAGATTACTCTACTATTCACAATAAAGTGCCTGGCAGAGGGTTCAGTAAACCATTTTGGAGCTGTCTCTCTACCGTTCCACTCTCGAACGGCGGGCGGGAAAAACGAACACTTAAATTTTTCTGTGCGAGTCCTGATTTCTCTTATTTTATCTTGATGATCATTTCTTCCTCTGTAGGTGGGTGCCAACAGAATGTTTTCGCAATCGGAGGAGAAAATTGGTGATTTAAATTTCATGAGAAGATCCCGTCGCAACGAAAAACGCTTTTGTTTTAATGATTGCCATTCCAATTCACGTATAATGACTGTGGCACTATCCGCCCTACTTCGAGATAATACAAAACGAGCTTCTCTTCTTTGTACTTTTTCAAAGTCATCCGCAAGTCCCATCTGATGCGGATCCCACACCGCACAGCATTACTCCAGAATAGGGCGGACAAGCGAGGTGTAAGCAGTTTCTGTAGTAGACCTGTTGCACCTTCTAAGTGTTCTGCCAATGAATCCCTGTCTTTGGTTGACTCTACTCACAACATTATCTATGTGATTGTTCCAATTTAGAGTATTTAGTTGAATTTAAAGCCTTCATATTTGTGTGACTTATCACGTTATTGAAGTTTAGCGGATTTCTTTTAGTATTCATGTGAATAATTTCACACTTTTCTTTATTCAGGGTCAATTGGCACTTTTCGCACCACGCAGATATCTTATCTAAATCATTTTCCAATTCGTTTTGGTCATATGATGACTTTTCAAGATGGTAAATGAAGCATCATCTGCAAACAATCTAAGACGGCTACTCAGATTGTTTCCTACGTCGTTAATATAGACCAGGAACAATAGAGGGCCTGTCACACTTCCTTGGGGAGCGCCGGATATTACTTCTGTTTTACTCGATGACTTCCCGTCTATTACTACGAACTGTGACCTTCCTCGCAGGAAATCACGGTTGCAGTCGCTCAACTGAGGCGATACTCCGTAGGCACGTAGTTTGGTTAGAAGACGCTTGTGAGGAATGGTGTCTAAAGCCTTCTGGAAATCTAAAAATATGGAATCAATTTGACATCTCCTGTCGATAGCATTTATTACTTCATGAGTACAAAGAGCTAGTTGTGTTTCACAAGAACGATATTTTCTGAATCCGTGCTATGTGTCAGTAAATCGTTCCTTCAAGGTACTTCATAATGTTCGAATACAGTATATGTTGCAAAACCCAACTGCAAATCGACGTTAGTGATATAGGCCTGTAATTCGCGGGTTACTTCTACTTCCCTTTTTGGGTATTGGTGTGGCTTGAGCAATTTTCCATTCTTTAGGTACGGATCTTTCTGCGAGCGAGCAGTTGTATATAATTGCTAAATATGGAGCTATTGTATCAGCATACTCTGAGAGGAACCTGACTGGAATACAATCTTAACCGGAAGCCTTGCGTTTATTGATTTAAGCTGCTTCGTTACTCCGAGGATATCTACTTCTATCTTGGCAGTTGTTCTTGATTGGAATTCAGGAATAATTCCGTACCCATTCCAACTGTACTGTGAGCACCGGTGGATTAACTGTCTCTTTGCATTTAGCGAACAGCCTATCTGAAATAGCTGAGAGTTCACTTCCACTATCTATTAAAGCAGTACCCCTAATTCCTCCAGTGTGTATTTTTACCACCGGATAGATGTCCCGATTAGGCAACGTTTCCTTTTCTTCAGACATCTCAGTCATGTCTTCATATTCTATAATATTTATATTATTACTTCGGAGACGGTTTACAGGCGCATTTTCACTAGTGCCCCCTTGTGCCGTTTGTAAGGTGCGAAATTATAGCCACCTTACAACTGTGAACTATCAATGAAGGGCAACAGGCAGATTAGATATTTCTAGAGTTCCGGATAGCATTTGATATTGTAACCTCCCAACAGAAAGAAATATATAATTATTTATTACATTCACATTTAGAGTAACCTCCCAACAGATAACATCCGTAACCTTGGAACAAAAAACGTGACTAATCTAATTAAAAAATGTGACCCGTGGATAACCTTTCAATAATTGACTGTGAATTTAAACTGGTAAATTTTGGACGTCAGCAGTGCTGCGTCATGGCCCTGAAAGATCATACTGAATAAATTGAAAATTCTTACCTCAATGAAGTCGCCGGATAACGCATATATATCAGCTCTTATAATAAATTTTTCTGGCACAGCCCAGTGTAGTGCTGGCCAATAGATTTGTCATGTACCAAAGGAAACAACTTATTTTTCTTTACAATAATGGTGATGATCACGGATTGGAGAAATTAGTAAATTCTTTAAATTGAGATGAATGATTGTCAAAAGTTAATTTTTATATAAAAGATTATTATTAAGAGATTTTTAAAGCATTTACATGGGACTTGATATAACAATACTACATATGCGCGAGGCTGCATTTACCTTACATTATATCGCTCAGGCTCCGCCATCGCTCCCCACGACCGGCCCAGCCAACTTAATACACATACACACAACTGATAGCTACCACTTACTCCTACTGCTACACAGTTCCTACTGGTGACAACACTGCTCTTTGGTCTGAATTATCTTACAGCTTACATATCGCAGGCAGCGCGTGAGCAATCCATCGAAATTACATCTCCTCTAGTGCGCTAGCAATAAATTCCTTAGTCATGGACCTCTTACAGTATGATACCCTACTACGGGCTGTTAACGAAGGTACGAACATATGGAATAAGTTGGCAGATATGTAAGTGGCTCGAAGAGTACTTAAGTAAGAGAACCCAGTATGTTGTCCTCGACGGCGAGTGTTCATTAGAGACAAGGAAATTGTCAGCAGTGACCCAGGGAACTGTGATAGGATTGCTGTTGTTCTCTTTACACATAAATGATTTGGCAGACAGGGCGGGCACTAATCTGCGGTTGTTTCCTGATGACGCAGTGGTGAACGGGAAGGTGTCGAAGTTGCGTGACTCAAGCAGATACAAGATGAGTTAGACAAAATTTCTTTTGAATTAGACAAAATTTCTTATCTTAGGGAAAACAAATCTATGATGTTCGGATACAGCATCAGTAGTGCCCTGCTCGAAACAGTCACGATTTTTAAATATTTCGGCGTAACGTTGCAAAGCGATATGAAACGGGACGAGCATGTAAAAACTATGGTAGGGAAAGCTAATGGTCTACTTCGGTTTATCGGCGGAATATTTTGAAAGTGTGGTTCATTTGCAAAGGAGACGGTAATAGGACGCCGGTGCGACCTGTTCTTGACTACTGCTCACGTGTTTTGGATCCGTACCAGGTCGGATTGAAGGAAGATATCGGAGAAATTCCGGGGAGGACTGCTTGTTTTGTTACCGGTAGATTCAAAAAGCATGTAAGTGATAAGGAGATGCTTCGGGAACTCAAATCGGAATCCCTGGAGGGAAGGCGACATTCTTTTCGAGGAACGCTATTGAGAAAATTTACAGAACCGGCATGTAAAGCCGACTGCCGAATGATTCTGCTGTTGCCAACATACACTGCACGTAAGGACCACAAAGATTGCAAACGAGAAATCAGGGCCCATATGGAGACATATAGGCAGCCGTTTTCCCCTCGCTCTGTTTACGTGTGGAACGGGAAAGGAAATGACTGGAAGTTACACAGGCTACTCTCCGCCACCCACCGAACGGTGGCTTGCGGAGTATTTATGAAGATGTAGATATAACTAAGTCACTGCATTTCTTCAGCGGTCTCAGGGTCTACCATGCTAAGTGACCTTAATTCCACTAAAGGTCACCCAAACCTTTGATTTTCAATCTGTATTATAGACCAACTGCTGTTTGCCGATATCCTATCAACAACTCTAACTTATTCCCTTGTTGTATCCTAAAATGAAACAACGTCATCGTTATGTACGAGGGAGTGCCGAAAACTAATGTCTCCGACTTTTAATGGAAACTCTTGAAGCTTTTTAAACAAAGCAAATGTTATTAACGTTTTACGTCTCTATTCTTCGTGTCTACCTGCCGCTAGTGGGTAGCGAATTGTATCGTGTAACATGACGGTGTGTGATCTAACGAGGGGTATTCGTAAACGAAAACCACTGTGAAAATCAAAAGCGTTTTGTTTGCAATAGTAAGCTAAACCCTGCAGTTACTTCTCTACATAGTTGACGCTCCCACTTGGACAATTTATCGTAGCGTTGTAACAATTTTCCAATTCCATCATCATAGATGGCAGCCGCCTGTGATTTCCGCCAGTTGTCTACACTCGTCTACAGCTCGTTGTCTGTGCCAAAATACTGTCTTCATAGCCAGCGGTTCAAGTAAGCAGAAATGAAACTCAGGCGGAGCCAATTACAGGCAGTGTTGTGGGTGATCAAACATTTTCCATAGAAAACGAGCGCTGCAGGAGCATCTTCATTGCTAATGCAGACTGCGACCGAGAATTGTCCTGAAGAACGAAACGCACGACAGATATGTTATGTGGGCTGCACGACATCAGGCGAAATCTATCACCCTCATACTTGCCAGGGGACACTATGAAAGGTCTCTGTTGGATTCCTTTCATGTTAATTTCTTAAATCTGTTGTCATTTACGGCATAAATTCCTCTTCTAAATTTACTGTGGCGTTTCTGACTATCTGGGAGGGGACTGAGTAGTGGAACGTGTTACTTTTACATATAAACTGTGTTTTAAAGTGTAGTAGTGTGACAGATCGTTCTTGTTTATGTGTAAAAGTAATAAGTTCCACTACTCAGTCTCCTCCCAGATAGTCAGAAACGCCACAGTAAATTTAAAAGAGGAATTTATGCCGTAAATGACAGCAGATTTAAGTCATTAAAATGAAAGAAATCCAACAGAGACCTTTCAACTATTTTCTAGACTTCTTTACATGTTAACTGTTCACTCAGAATTGAAAAGAGCAACGTGCCGCAATCGACGGGCATACTAGAGACACCACTATCCAACACATTTGTGAAAAGAATCATCGGATTTTCAGTGGTTTCCGTTTCGTGACCGATAGGAACATTTTCCGAACAGCCCGCGTACGTCGGTGTGTGGGAAACAGTGTGCCGTAGGCTAATCGAGTTTTGAATTCGAAGACTTTGTTCACACATGGAGCCTCCTCTTCTTTAGCATCAAACCACATACGAGTGCAGAGACATTTGCAACAATCCGACGCTTTGGGTTGTCTACTATCGATCATCCTCCATGCAATCCCGAGTTGACCCCATCTGGTTTTTATCCATTTCCAAAAGCTAAAGAAGACCTTCGACGCCTTCATTTCGGTAATGTTGAGGCGGTACAAGCAGAGGTGAGGTTGTGGCTTCATCAACAAAGTCAGACATTCTACAATGACGGTATCAAGAAACTAGTCTCTAGTTGGGACACATGCCTTCATTACTAGGGTGACTACGGCGAGAAATAAATATGCAAACATGAAGACTAAATATGTAGAATGTTAATTGCATTTGTTTTATCAAATATATTTGAAGAGTTTTCAAATACAATTTCTGGGGGCGTAAATTTCGAGATCGCCCTCATAAACTGCAAGTTCACAACGTTGAACACTGTAAAGTGAAGCAATTAGCAGAATACTTTTGGCTGAAGGATCTTGCAGTTAAGAGGTAAGGAGGGGAGTTGTCTCACCAGAAAAAAAATCTTCGCAAACGCAGTTAGACGTATTATGTGTCAGCCTGAATATTGCTAAAAAGATGTAAAATAGTACGAAGTCATTTTGCCATTCACAACCACTGTTTTTGTAGTTTAAAATACTAGCTGTCTTTCAGCTCTATAAGCTTCCAGAAGTCGCAGTTTGAAACGCTCTTTTCCACGATAGCGGATAATGTCACAAAATACGAATATAAAAATTATTCACATGTATCTGAACGTTATTCTCTGTCAGGAAAATAATACGTACAAGTCTCGTACAAACTACACTCTCTGTTGAGCACAGTATATTGTATATGGTAGATACATATTATGAGGGGGTTCTAATATATCTTTCGTGAGTAATAAACACCATAGTACTGAGCTTTATTTTGTAACTAATGCTTGTAAGAAAGTATGTTTGGTTTCGCCCTTCCACTTGTCGACCCCTCACCGGAACATTTGATATGTCCTTGCCAGGAACGGCACATAAATGTTAGGCAACAACTCATCAGTTGAAAATATTCGTGGCGAAGGTCACGGAAGTCTATACCTAGATACCTTCGTTGATTACGCTTTGTTATTTCCAGGTACTTGCATGATGTAACAATCGACAGCTGTGAATTATCGCATTGTTTTAAAATACAGAATTTTTCGATTGTTTGAAGAATGGAAATTACAGTTTTGCACCTAGTCTGCACCACCAATTGTCAGTATCTGAGTGGATATTCGTGCACATAGTTTTTATGACGCTTCTGCGACGAGAAATGGAGGAAGTTTGATTTTATTAGTATGTTAGTAACATATTAAATGAATGGTGGTAGTTCTATTACGTGTGTGCGCACCCGAATTATCCGTGCAACATAACAGCAGAAACACCATTGCAGATATTTAAACAAAAAAAGATTATCCGTACATGTAAGTTACTGAAAAACCTGGAAACAGCGTGGCGTACCTTTCCCTACAGAACTGAACCGTTCAGCGGGACCAAGCTGTGCGAAACTCCACGTGACGTAACCGTAGTGACAGTTTTCGCCGGTAGATGCCCCACTCGCACGGCTCAAGAAGAGGCTTTGAGTTCAAGAGGACTCCTGCAGAGGCGCGCACGTCGCCCACAGTTCCCCTTGTCGCCGCCGGATGGCGGCGTCGGCGACGCCATAAATCGTGGCGCCCGCCCGACCAGAACGAATGGGGAAATCGGCGGCAGGCGGCGTGATGGATTATTAATCGCGTGCGGAAGTCGGCCCGTCCCGTCCCGGCATGGGCAACGGCTGCAACCGCGCCGCCATCAATTATATGGGCCGCGCGCTGACAGCCGGGCGCCCCGCTCTTTCCCTTATGCGTACCGCACTCCAAGCTCACTCACATTGGCTAAAAAAGTATAAAAAAAGTGCCACTCTGCTACGGTGGGACTTACAGTTCAAAAAACAGAATACATCCGTAAAGTAACAGTACATTTTTGGTTTTAGTCCACACAGAGTAAGTAGTTCCCAACCTAGGGCAATTACCCCTTGAGGTAAAATTAAATTTTTTGAATGTTGGAAGGAACCACGAGTTACAATACACACTAATTGAATGTTAATGGATTGGCCGAATCCACTCTTGTGTTCTTTCGACATGAAAGCAGCCGCCGAATGCCCGTAAAACGGGCTATTTTATTTAGATCGCGGGTTGGAGCCTGGTGTGGCATGGAGTACACATGACACTTTTTACAGATAAATGTTAACATCTGAAACTGACAGCAGTGAGATTTTAGGGGAAAATTTAGGGTTATGTGAAAAGTATAGGATGATGAGGAATGGAGTGATGTACTTGCCGCAGTAGACAACAAACACATCCACAAACATATACAGGGTGTTTCAGAAGAGGTGGTCAATATTCATGGTTATGACAGGAGCAATCATTCGAAACAAAAAGGTCAAGTAAACATCCGTTCTAAACGCATACCTTAAGAGCTATGAGCAACTCTTGATCTTCGATACTGTGCAAAAACCTCTTCTACTCGAGACTCTTTGCTTTCCATATTTTGGGAAGCGGTAGTATGGACCAAAACAAGAAAGAAATGTCTAGTAAACATGTGTTCTAAAATGTATATCTTAAAAGATATGAGCACTTGTTCATTAGAAGAGTTTTGGTTCAAAGTAGCGAAGATGAACAAGTTCCAATGGCTTTGAGCACTATCGGACTTAACATCTGAGGTCGTCAGTCCCCTAGAACTCAGAACTACTTAGACCTAACTAACCTAAGGACATCACACACATCCATGCCCGAGGCAGGATTCGAACCTGCGACCGCAGCGGTCGCGCAGTTCCAGACTGAAGCGCCTAGAACCGCTCGGCCACACCGGCCGGCGATGAACAAGAGCTCGTATCTCTTTAGGTATGTGTTTTAGAGCACATGTTTACTGTACATTTTTTTCCTTGTGAACTTCCAGCATGCTGGAGTAGGTTGGGTCAGCACCTTCTGTCAACCAGTAGAACAAAAAACCAGTCCAAAATTGCAAATTTTTTTTTTATTCACTCTGTGACTAGTTTCGGGCCGAGACCCACTTTACGATGATCAGAAAACGGGTCTCGGCCCGAAACTAGTCATCGAGTGAACAAAAAGGAAATTTTTTTTTGTTCTACTGATTTATTTCTTGTTTTGTTCCATACTACTACTTCCCAAAATATGGAAAGCGAAGAGCTTACAGTAGAAGCGATTTGTGTCACAGTACTGAAGATCAAGATTTCCTCATAGCTCTCAAGGCATGCGTTTTAAAGCCCATGTTTAATTGTCTTTTTGTATCGAATGATCACTCCTCGCATATTCCTGAATATTATCACTTCTGAAACACCCTGTATACTGAAGTTGATTACGAGATGGGGAAGGCTCCGTACACAGGTGGATATTAACCTCGCCTAGTGGGGTTAAAAGGACACTTTTGATATCAAACTGATATGAAAATTAATTAAATTGATCAATTAATTACCACCCACCCACATCGCCGCCAACGACCCTCCCCCCTCCCCCCCGCGATCTCACTCAGCCTGCACATGGGCCCCAGCCATCTCCGCCACCCCTCCCCCCACCCAACCTACCCTATTGACGGAAGTTTCGAATTTTGGCGGTAATTTATTTGTCGCAGGGCTGTGCCGACGCCCAACCCCACCTCCCCACCCGGATATTGGCGGGAAATTAAAAGTGGTGGTGCCCTTTCTGGGACTCGAACATTGGTGCTCCTGGGTGGAAAACCCATGTGCACCCCCCAAACACAATTAAACCACCAGAGGCGCTTGAAGTTTACGAGAAAGTAAAAATGGCTGTGCCGTTTCCGTGTCTTGAACCGTGATTCTACTGGATGGAAAACCCAAGTGCAACCCCCACAACACAATTATAGCACCAGAGGCGCTTGGAATTGGTAGTAGCCAATATGAACGCAGCATCCGATCACAATGGGGATATAAGGCGGGCCCAGCAGCTCTGCAGCCTCAGTTGCAGTCAAACCGGAATGAAGCGCCAGTCGAGATCGTCCAGCGCCGTCCAGCCACAGCAGCAACAGAAGCCGCGGTAGAGCAAGTACCCCCTGCTTAATGTCTGTGTTTACTGCCGTGTCAGGGTCTTTGCTCTTCAGCTGATGCGACGTCCTCCAGCCTGTTGGGGTCTGCAACAGCGACGTGTCCCAGCCTGTCGGGACCTGCGGCAGCGTCAACATCCTGGGATCCTGTCGCGCACATGGTCGGCTTGATGGAGCAGGACGATCAGCTGTTATTGCCGGTTGAAGACACCCAGCCAGCTCCTGACTCGCTGAAGTGCACCGGAGGTCCTAATTAGCATGACGCAGGTCGTTACTGGCCTCCATCATACACGCCATCGCACAATATTCCAGTCATACTGCATGGAGAGAGAGAGAGGATGTAGTGAATGAGAAGATACCAATTAAACTCTGTGCACCACTACTCTTCAGTGTACAATTTAACTGCTAGTGTACATATTGGTATAGAAGCAACCACAGACAGAGAGTGGTGTATTGTGGTAGAGATCGAGACTGCAGCTACAAGTATTATAGTGCAGTTTATGGAGGTGGAATGGGATGAACTCTGTACTACAAAAGCGGATATCATGCAGCAATTGACCGCAAAGTATCACTCGAGCCGTCCTCCTCTGGACATATACTGCTCTAACTCTATCCATTACAACAGTGTACAATGACTCTGCACTCCGTGTGAAATCATGTGACGCATCCGTTTATCTACAGCACTCCACCGTTAAAAACTTTTTCGATCTACAGACGGTGTTATCCATTGTGTTGTAGAGACTGAACAGATGGCTGCCTTGTGTTAAAGCTTTGTACAGAGACATTGCAGAATATCTGAGTATGAACAGTGTTCATGTAGACGACTTCGAACAGTGGGTCAGTACGGTGGTGGCGAAAACTAATGTACTGCCAATAAGTTTGAGGGAAATTCATGCTGAATTCTATGCTTACAAGAAAGCTTTATTTTCTATATCCTGTACTGGAGTTAAAGAAAAAACCAGGTGATGTAGTGCATCCTGTGTATAATTACTGAATAAAAAAATGTATACAATCATATATGTGTTTTTTAATTCTTACCTCTTACTATATTGCTAGTACTGAAGCTATTTGCCAGTATTTTCACTGGAAACATGCAACAGCAGAAAATTATGCCTTTTAACTACATTCTATGTAAGAGCCCATTGCACGCCAGTGCCTGAAGTGGTCGGTATCATGGAAAGGGCATAGGGTTCATTATTGTCTGTAAAAACCCATTGCACGCCAGTAGCTGACGAAGCAGGTACCATGGCAGGGTGGGTGAAGCACCAAGAATTGGTTGTAAGCGACTGGAGCTGTGACGGTGCACAAGAAGACCGGAAGAAGAAGAATGGCGTACTCCTTCCCGACAACATACGTATAATAATTGTAGGTCCATCCAACTACGGCAAGACAAATGTTCTCATGTCGCTGCTAGCACATACGCAGGGAGTCCGCTTTGAAAACGTATGTGTATTTTCAAAAACACTGTTTCAGCCCAAATACCAACTATTACAGGAGATTCTGCAGCGTGTAGCTGGTGTGACATACACGACATTCAGTGAGAGCAGTGATATCCTGTCACCGGAAAAGTAAAACCAAACACAGTGTTCGCATTTGACGATGTTGCTGTGGATACCCAAGATCAAATTAGGCGATATTTCTGTTTTGATCGCTTTATGGCTGTTGATGTATTGAGTCAGACATGTTCCAGAATCCCAAAACCGCTAGTGAGGGAAAATGCAAACCTAATTACAGCATTCAAACAGGACAGTATGAATTTAAAACACATTTACCAAGATCATGTAGGAACCGACAGATTACTGGAATCAATCACGGTATGGGTTTCTCGTTATTGATGAAACAAGAAAACTGAATGTTTGCAGGTACAGACGGAACTGCCAGGAGTTCCTGTATATATAGCTATGCAAAGAGTTGAGCACATCAGTATACGCATCACCATGGATAAATTCGTACGCATGCAGGGAACTCGGTCTGATAAGATGGGTGTACATAGACAAAACATTCGCTTCTACGTGGACGCGAAAATTCAAATTCTCGAACATAGAGTTGGAGGTGTACGCAAGGAACTAGAGACATATTGTCAAACCCTTCTGAGACTGAACAATACACTGAATAACAAGGTTAATGTAATTGAAAAGAAAATAGGCAATTTAACTGAAGGGACAATAGCAGTTGCCGAGAAGTGGGAGCAGCATAAGAAGAAGAGCGGATATATAAAACTTCACGCTACACACAAGTCTGATTAGTACACACCGAGATGTCGACTAAGCATGAAGTCATCGAGGCACTGAAGGACGTTAGCGACAAGTTACGGTTGCTGAGGTTAGGGCATTTGAAGCGGGAGCAGGCTCTGCGAGAAACCTTAAAGCCAGTCATTGAATATCTCGATAAACTCTCCGCGAAATTCCGCAACGACGACGATGACGCTAATGCCAATTTCATTAACCGTCACAGCGACGCTATGATAGACAAAACATTCGGTGTTAGTGGCGAGAAACCGTACATGTTGGTCACACAGCCTACAAATTTAAATGAAAAAAGAAAAAGATACAGATCGGCGATAAACAATTTCAAAGAACACCCGGTCTACTGAATCTTATTTTCCTAAGACCCACAAAAACTGTAAATTATTCTCCTGAAGATCTGGAAACGTACCGTGAAATATTGATTTAACTGATCTGCATGTTGTTGTTGTTGTTGTGGTCTTCAGTCCTGAGACTGGTTTGATGCAGCTCTCCATGCTACCCTATCCTGTGCAAGCTTCTTCATCTCCCAGTACTTACTGCAACCCACATCCTTCTGAATCTGCTTAGTGTATTCATCTCTTGGTCTCCCTCTACGATTTTTACCCTCCACGCTGCCCTCCAATGCTAAATTTGTGATCCCTTGATGCCTCAGAACATGTCCTCCTAACCGGTCCCTTCTTTTTGTCAAGTTGTGCCACATACTCCTCCCCAATTCTATTCAATACTTCATCATTAGTTATGTGATCTACCCATCTAATCTTCAGCATTCTTCAATAGCACCACATTTCGAAAGCTTCTATTCTCTTCTTGTTCAAACTATTTATCGTCCATGTTTCACTTCCATACACGGCTACACTCCATACAAATACTTTCAGAAACGACTTCCTGATACTTACATCTATACTCGATGTTAACAAATTTCTCTTCTTCAGAAACGCTTTCCTTGCCATTGCCAGTCTACATTTTATATCCTCTCTACTTCGACCATCATCAGTTATTTTGCTCCCCAAATAGCAAAACTCCTTTACTACTTTAAGTGTCTCATTTCCTAATCTAATTCCCCCAGAATCACCTGACTTAATTCGACCACATTCCATTATTCTCGATTTGCATTTGTTGACGTTCATCTTATATCCTCCTTTCAAGACACTGTCCATTCCGTTCAACTGCTCTTCCAAGTCCTTTGCTTTCTCTGTTAGAATTACAATGTCATCGGCGAACCTCGAGGTTTTTATTTCTTCTCCATGGATTTTAATACGTACTCCGAATTTTTCTTTTGTTTCCTTTACTGCTTGCTCAATATACAGATTGAATATCATCGGGGAGAGGCTACAACCCTGTCTCACTCCTTTCCCAAGCACTGCTTCCCTTCCATGCCGCTCGGCTCTTACAACCGCCATCTAGTTTCTGTACATATTGTAAATAGCCTTTCGCTCCCTGTATTTTACCCCTGCCACCTTTAGAATTTCAAATAGAGTATTCCAGTCAACATTGTCAAAAGCTTTCTCTAAGTCTACAAACGCTAGAAACGTAGGTTTGCCTTTCCGTAATCTCTCTTCTAAGATAACACGTGAGGTTAGTATTGCCTCACGTGTACCAACATTTCTACGGAATCCAAACTGATCTTCCCCGAGGTCGACTTCTACCAGTTTTTCCATTCGTCTGTAAAGAATTCGCGTTAGTATTTTGCAGCTGTGGCTTATTAAACTGACAGTTCGGTAATTTTCACATCTGTCAACACCTGCTTTCTTTGGGATTGGAATTATTATATTCTTCTTGAAGTCTGAGGCTATTTCGCCTGTCTCATACATCTTGCTCACCAGATGGTAGAGTTTTGTCAGGACTGGCTCTCCCAAGGCCGTCAGTAGTTCTAATGGTATGTTGTCTACTTCCGGGGCCTTGTTTCCACTCAGGTCTTTCAGTGCTCTGTCAAACTCTTCACGCAGCATCATATCTCCCATTTCATCTTCATCTACATCCTCTTCCATTTCCATAATATTGTCGTCAAGTACTTCGACCTTGTATAGACCCTCTATATACTCCTTCCACCGTTCTGCTTTCCATTCTTTGCTTACAACTGGGTTTCGATCAAAGCTCTTAATCATGCAAGTTGTTTTCCTTTTTCCAAAGGTCTCTTTAATTTTCCTGTAGGCAGTATCTATCTTACCCCTAGTGAGATAAGCCTCTACATCCTTACATTTGTCCTCTTGCCATCCCTGCTTAGCCATTTTGCACTTCCTGTCGATCTCATTTTTGAGACGTCTGTATTCCTTTTTGCCTGCTTCATTTACTGCATTATTATATGTTCTCCTTTCATCGATTAAATTCATTATTTCTTCTGTTACCCAAGGGTTTCTACTAGCCCTCGTCTTTTTACCTACTTGATCCTCTGCTGCCTTCACTACTTCATCCCTCAGAGCTACCCATTCTTCTTCTACTGTACTTCTTTCCCCCATTCCTGTCAATTGTTCCCTTATGCTCTCCCTGAAACTCTGTACAACCTCTGGTTCTTTCAGTTTATCCAGGTCCCATCTCCTTAAATTCCCACCTTTTTGCAGTTTCTTCTGTTTTAATCTACAGTTCATAACCAATAGATTGTGGTCAGAGTCCACATCCGCCCCTGGAAATGTCTTACAATTTAAAACCTGGTTCCTGAATCTCTTTCTTACCATTATATAATCTATCTGTTACCTTCTAGTATCTCCAGGGTTCTTCCATGTATACAACCTTCTTTCATGATTCTTGAACCAAGTGTTAGCTATCATTAAGTTATGCTCTGTGCAAAATTCTACCAGGTGGCTTCCTCTTTCATTTCTGAGCCCCAATCCATATTCACCTACTAGGTTTCCTTCTCTCCCTTTCCCTACTCTCGAATTCCAGTCACCCATGACTATTAAATGTTCGTCTCCCTTCACTACCTGAATAATGTCTTTAATCTCATCATACATTTCTTCAATTTCTTCATCATCTGCAGAGCTAGTTGGCATATAAACTTGTACTAATGTAGTAGCCGTGCGCTTCGTGTCTATCTTGGCCACAATAATGCGTTCACTATGCTGTTTATAGTAGCTTACCCGCACTCCTATTTTTTTATTCATTATTAAACCTGCTCCTGCATTACCCCTATTTGATTTTGTGTTTATAACCTTGTATTCACCTGACCAAAAGTCATGTTCCTCCTGCCACCGAACTTCACTAATTCCCACTATATCTAACTTTAACCTATCCATTTCCCTTTTTAAATTTTCTAACCTACCCGCCTGGTTAAGGGATCTGACGTTCCACGCTCTGATCCGTAGAACGCCAGTTTTCTTTTTCCTGATAACGATGTCCTCTTGAGTAGTTTCCGCCCGGAGATCCGAATGGGGGACTATTTTACCTCAGGAATATTTTACCCAAGAGGACGCCATCATCATTTATCCATACAGTAAAGCTGCATGCCCTCGGGAAAAATTACGGCCGTAGTTTCCCCTTGCTTTCAGCCGTTCGCAGTACCAGCACAGCAAGACCGTTTTGGTTAGTGTTGCAAGGCCAGGTTAGTCAATCATCCAGACTGTTGCCCTTGCAACTACTGAAAAGGCTGCTGCCCCTCTTCAGGAACCACACGTTTGTCTGGCCTCTCAACAGATACCCCTCCACTGTGGTTGCACCTACGGTACGGCTATCTGTATCGCTGAGGCACGCAAGCCTCCCCACCAACGGCAAGATCCATGGTTCATGATCTGCATAAGAATGCAAGCCCAAGCAATGTGAAATACAAATCCATCATAAGACCAATTTTGGTTGGTGAATAAAATAGCAATGGTGATGGTATTAACATTCAGCATAAAAGAGTGAGCAATCGACTCCCTCAGTATATACAGGGTGATTCACTAACTATTGCCACCAAGAATAACTGTGAAAGTATGACAGGAGCTGAAAAGTTCGTGGGACAACGGGGGTCATAATATGACGTTGGTTTTTTGTTGCTAAGTGGGGTCGCTTCGGAGATGTGAAGGCCAACATTGTTTTTTTGAATGGGATGTTATAGTTTAGTACTTATTTTCTGATAGCGGCTATAGAGACGAATCCAATGATGTGGAACAGTAAGGTCTCTGAAGGTCAACGAAGGTCAGAAAGGTGGCATGAACGTCCATTTACAGAAGGTGTTCGAAGTTCAAAAATGCCTCTGAGCACTATGGGACTCAACATCTGAGGTCATCAGTCCCCTAGAACTTAGAACTACTTAAATCTAACTAACCTAAGGACATCACACGCACCCAAGCCCGAGGCTGGATTCGAACCTGCGACCGTAGCAGTCGCGCGATTCCGGACTGAAGCGCCTAGAACGGCTCGGCCACCGCGGTGTTCGAAGTGATGACCATTGGTATCAATACATTGCTGCAGTCTTCTTATTATGGACTGAGTGGTCTTCCTTAACACATTGGCACTTATCGAAGCACATGCTCTGACAATTCCCTCTCGCATGTCTTCAGGTGTAGTTGGAACGTCTTTCTAAACAATGCATTTTACGAATACCCACAAGAAAAAATCCAGAGGCGTCAAGTCTGGCGAACAAGCCTGTCGACACTGCCCCTCCGTGTCCAATCCAAAGATTTGGGTATTGTCGTTGAAATTCATTTCTAGCCAACAGCGAAAAATTTGCCGGACGCACTTCCTGTTGATACCATATTCCGTTCCTTGTTCCTAAAGATATTTATTTCTTCCAGTAACAGACCTAAAGCTTCTTGCAGGAATGTGGTGTACTTACCTACCGCTAAGATTTACTTCGATGAAATAGGGGCCTATAATTCTGTCCTCAAGAATCCCACACCATACATTCACAGATCACGGTTTTTGGTGTGCAACGTGCCGCAGCCAACATGGATTTTCAGTTACCCAGTAATGGATGTCATGCAAATTAAGATGTTCATGGTTCGCGAATGTTGCCTCGTCAGTAAATAAAATCAAATTAGTAAATTTGTCATCCCTCTGAATCTGAAGTTGAGTCCATCGGCAGAATTCAATGCAACGCATACAATCCGTACCAGTTAATTCTTGGTGGAGAATGATATGGTATGGATGATATTTATGGCGATGCAGAAAACGAACAACACTACTCTGGCCCATGCTAGATTCCCTTGTGATCTGACGCGAACTACCACAAGGATCTCGAACCACAGTTGTAAGAGTACCAATTTCCGTTTCCTTGTTAGTAACTTACGTTTGAAGGATATGTTTCCGATTCGTTAAAGATCAAGTTGTTCTCATTTTATCATACACATATCTAAATATACGACGTTTAGGGTGAGTACGTTGAGGATATCTTTCAGCGTATAAGTCCGTAGCTCTCACTGAACTTCGTTGGCATTCTCTGTAAATGAGATGCATATCGACTTGTTCTTCGATGGAATATGTCATTCACATTCGCTTGATTCGACGATACAAGTGTTACCGTTCCTATTAGTGTTGTATTGCTAAACCGGTGTTTACGTGTCAGTGGCACATTAGATGGATATCCCGTATTCGGCGAATATTTACAATTCGCAAGATATACGAGAGAGAATTGTCAAGGCATTTTCTTCGATAAGTACCGAAGTGGTAAGGAATACCACTTGATCAATGACAAGAAGATTTCAGCACTGCATTGATACCAATGGCTATCACTTCGAACACCTTCTGTAAATGGACGTTCGTGCCACCTTTATGACCTTCGTTGAACTTAAAAGACCTTACTGTTACACAACATTGGATTCATCTCGACAGCCGCTCTCAGAAAAATAAGTTCTAAACCATAGCAACCCATTAAAAAAAAAAAAAAACGATGTTGACGTTTATATCTATGACGCGACCCCACCTAGCAACAGAAAAGCAATTTCATATTACGACCCCCGTTGTCCCATGCAACATTTGTCCCACGAACTTTTCAGCGACCATCCATACTTTCCGAGTTATTCTAGGTGGCAATAGTTACTGACTCACCCTGTATATTACAACGATTCCAGTGAGCTAAGGGACCGGCTACGACTGCTCACGGCATCAGATGCCGCTGGTAATGCAGCTCATTCTAATGAAGTTGTTTAAATAATTTCTGAGCTTAGAGAGAGAGAGGCATCACTGAATAATTATGGAGACTGTAGTTCGAGAACTGCACAAATCAACACGCAAAACAATGCCCCGAAGATATACTATGATTAAAGGTTTGGATGACATGTGGCAGGTGGATCTTGCCAACATGAGGGAATATTGACATGTGAATAACCGATTCCAATATATGTTAATGGTCACCGATACTTATTCTAAATATGGTTGGCCATTAGCCGTGAAAACGAAAACAGGGAAGGAAGTCGCTCATGTGTTTGATGGATTGCTGCAGACGGGGACGAACCGAAGCCCAGACAAACTTCAAACAGATCACGGCGGTGAGTTTTACAATAAATATTTCAAGGCTGTGATGGAGCGGTATGGAATACATCACTACTATAGTTCAATTCTTTTATCTTGGCGGCTCGCGCATGCCCGCCTAGACGCGGGAGATTGCTGCGTTGCCAGTTGCACACGACGCACGTGCCAATAGAAGCAGCGCCATAGTATAGCATAGTTCGCAAGCTTACGTTTAGGGGGGAGCGCGCAGTTCATGAAGTAAAGCCACCACGGCCGCATTAACCCTTTCGCTGCTACAAAGACGTGCTCCCTGCATTCCGCGCTGTGGGCGATTTTGTCAATGCACTGCTCGACTGTGCAGACACATTGTGTTCCGACTGCTTTGACACTATTTATCATTCGATTCCACAAAAACTATTTGGCTCAAAAATTAGATTTTTACCTATCTTCTTGACTGATACCTTCCCCCCATAAATGACTTAATTTTGTTTCGATGTTCAACGCAGTTATTATGCAGCATTAAATATAGTAAACCTTTGCACGAAATTTTGAAGAATTTGTAGAGGTAAAGTCCATAGAGTATACTTTCCGGATGGTCGATTATAGTTGCCACAATGTTGAGAATGAAATGTGGACAAGATACCTATATATTTCATTTAATTTAAGTACCACATAAGTGTCGTATGTAATATTGAGAAATATTCCACCTTTCGCGACTCTAACAAAAGTTTTACTTACACTGGGCACGTTTGGCTTTATTTTAAAGCACTTCAATCAATCAAAAGGAAGTAGACAAAATACATTAAACAAAACTGTGGACTTAGAAAAACATTAGGACTTGAATATACCGTCTGTCAGTGAAGTGCTCAGAGTTATGTCAAACATAATTTTGTGTGTGGCACACACAAACAGCATTTATTTGCTAAAACACTGATGAGCCAACACAAACGTTGAATATTGTGCTACCGCAGCACAAAACTACGAAAGGTGACTTGGCAATGGAGGACACAAAATACAGTCCTCTTATGATGCTTCAAAAGAGAGAAACGCGTCTGGTCTAAATAAGTCGCTTATTACAGTTGCAGAAGAGGGATATATTTCAATACCATTGGTAAAACTGCGACTGTGGAACGAAAACAAGAAATAGAACATGAATACCATTGTGTGTGTGCCATACCTTTCACCGATGGAAGTGCTTTAAAATAAAGCCAAACGCGCCGTGTGTAAATAAAACTTTTATTACAGTCGCGAAAGACGGAATATTTCTCAATATTACATACGACACCTATGTGGTACTTAAATTAAATGAGATATTGTTATACAGTAAATATTATATGAAATTTAGGTATCTTGTCCACATTTCATTCTCAACATTGTGGCAACTAAAATCGACCGTACGGAAAGTATACGCTATGGACTTTTACCTCTGCAAACTCTTCAAAATTTCGTGCAATGGTTTACTACATTTAATGCGGCACATCAAAACAAAATTAAGTCATTTATGGGGGGAAGGTATCAGGCAAGAAGACGTGTAGAAATCAAATTTTTTGGCCAAATAGTTTTTGTGAAATCGAATGATAAGTGTGTGAAAGCAGTGGGAACACCATGTGTCTGCTCACGCGAGAAGTGCAGTGATGACAAAATCGCGCACAGCGCGGAATGCGGGGAGCACGTGTCTGCAGCAGCGAAAAAGTTAATGAAGAGGCAAAGCACCAGAAATTTCATTCAAACGAATAAAATTCGTGAAGTAAGGCACTCCAATATTGTTTTTAAATAAAGAAAATATTAAGCACCGAACAAGGTTTGAACTCATAACCTTTCACTTGGCAGCCCAACACTTTTTTTTTTTTTAACGTATATAGACTTTTATTTACAAAACAACAACTTCGTTTTACAAAATACAGTTTACATTTTACTTGTAAAGACGAGACAATCCATTCTTTGCTTTTATTTTTCTGTTACTGTACTGTCCAGGTAATTATTTCATTTGGTGTTTTTTTTTTATTTTTATATTTTTTTTAAATATTTTTCGAAAGTCTGTCAGTCAGAGGTTTTTTAGTTGTTTCTTGCACCGTTTATTGTTGTAGTTTAGCAATTTAGCTTTTCTGAGCCTTTGTACGCTACCTTTATACGTATGGCAGAGTGAATTTGGAGTAAGCATTGATTGTACGATCTAGTTTTTTACAGAGAATAATTAGTATATAAGAAAACAAAGTTATTTTATGGAATTTTACTTATTACTAGTTATGGTATTATTATTGTTATTATTTTGTAGATGGTTTGAGTGGAGGATGTGCTCTATTCATTTTAAAATAATGTTGTGTTATTACTATCCTCTTATTAAATCTTGTGTTAGAAAACAAGGGGGAGGCATTTTACGTTGGGTCTTGAAAAACGAGACCTTAGTGGGACATGCACTAGGAATGGAATCAGTTTGATAGAAATATTAACGAGTGTATCAGTTGTCAGCTCTTGTTTGATGAGTACAGTGGTATCCAAAGGGGAAACCCTCATGAAAAACTATCTTAACATATTAAACAATCCATGAAAAAAGAAAAAGGACATTACTATTTTAGCGAATTATTAAACGTATTTTTTTTTCGATTGAGCAAAGAGCAATTCACTAGGAAGCACTATATAGTGCAATTTTAGAGCTAGCTTACTATCGGTGGTGCGTGAGAGTGGGGAAGACTGAAAGGAGGAAACTATTCGTGGTGGCAAGACAGACATATATAAGCATGTAAATCACTAGTTTGTTGTACTGATAGGCCTGTAATAGTTTTGTGGTACTCACAGTTTCGCACACCTCTCGATTGCACACGATGGAAGGTAGAAAAACAAAAAAAAGCACAAAAACACAAAAGACAAAAGGACACTCGGAGCTACGGTTATATTGACACTATATTGTAAACTTATACGCGTTCGATCACTTTTCACTGTCACTTTTTTTTCTTTTTTTAATAAAAAGCACTTTAGCACTGTAACACACGCATCACTGTTGGTGCTTTTGGGATGTGGGAGGACATCTGTGACTGCGGCAAGGGCGTGGGGGGGTTTGTGGCGGTGGACGGCGGCGATGGCAGCGGCGGCGACGGCAACGGCGGTGGCGGACACGTCACGTGGCGGCATACAGGGCGTCCCTGAAGGCGGCGGTCAGCGGGATCTCTAGGAAGTTGTGGAAAGTCTGATGATATGTAGCGCGTTGTTTTACCCTCTTGTGCTCTTCCCACAAGTCCGTGAGGACTGCACGCTGTCTGACTGCTTTTTGGCAATGACTGCGTGTGCAGTCATGGCGAGTATCCACATCGTGGCCGTTCGTTTTGGCCTAGGGAACGGTTTCGCGTCGGGGACGGTGAGAGCCGTGACTTGGATGTTTCTTGGGTCGCTTCTGTTCATGTGGGCTATTATCTTCTTGCTTGTCTCCCATATGTTGCTGGTTGCCCTGCACAGGAAACGGTGCTCTACAGTGTCCTTTTCGTTGCACGTTTCACAATTGGGCGATTCTTTTATTAACCGTTCCGCTACCTCTGCTCATCGAACGGTGTAACTCCATAAGGACTCTAACACCTCACACAACTACTTATAAACACTGTTGGTATGACTATGAATTACTCACGCTTCGTCGAAGTGCAATAGGAAATAAACAATTACCGCTGTTCTTTATTGCGAAAAAGCAGTTCGTGAGATTGAAACAAACACCTTTCCTTGCTATCGCCTGAATTAGGAGTCTTATTGCTTGTTTGGTTTAATTAATTAATAGAATATGAAGCAATTGGTATAAAGAATGCTTTTTCCAAACTTTCCGTAAAAGAAAGTCTGCTATGAAGACATTGATTTTGTTCTATTACTTTATTTATGACTGAACGTTTCTAAAACTGAAGACACTCGTCCGTGCTCTGCACTGCTGTCGAGATCTGGCAACGTCGTTCTCTGTTCATTGGCTGACTGTGTTTTGTGACGTCAGATGCGCAGAACGAACCTAAACTCGGCCGCCAAGATATATGACGCGCACTTTAGACGTTCACCCACTTGAAGGCGAGTATCATGGAACGTCTGAACACAACAGTGAAAATTCAGATGTGGATGCAATTCAATCTTTGTGGCTCACCCAGATAGGTCGATATCGTCCCGCAAACAATTGCTTAGTGAAATAGAACCAACGTCGCACAGTAAGAATGAGACAAATCGATGTTCGCGATAAAATGGTAGATCCGGACAAACAGCAGTTTAATGTAGGTGGTTTAGTACGTATTTCAAAACACAAATGGTTCAAATGGCTCTGAGGACTATGCGACTTAGCTTCTGAGGTCATCAGTCGCCTAGAACTTAGAACTAATTAAACCTAACTAACCTAAGGGCCGGCCGGTGTGGCCAAGCGGTTAAAGGCGCTACAGTCTGGAACCGCGTGGCCGCTACGGTCGCAGGTTCGAATCCTGCCTCGGGCATGGATGTGTGTGATGTCCTTAGGTTAGTTAGGTTTAAGTAGTTCTAAGTTCTAGGGGACTGATGACCTTAGAAGTTAAGTCCCATAGTGCTCAGAGCCATTTGAACCATTTTTTGAACTAACCTAAGGGCATCACATACATCCATGCCCGAGGCAGGATTCAAACCTGCGACCGTAGCGGTCACGTGGTTCCAGACTGAAGCGCCTAGAACCGCACGGCCACACTGGCCGGCTTCAAAACACAACATTTGAGAAGTCATACAAGCCAAACTGGTCAACCGAGATGTTCACAGTTTCCAGAGAGCAGAGGACGAATCCTAGAACCTCCCTCTTAAAGGACAGCAGCGGTACTGAAATTTGCAGGATGCTTTTACACATAAGAGTTACATAAGAACTCGGAACCAGATGTGTATCTCGAAGAGAGGGTCATACGGCGTCTAGGCAATAGAGCGTTGGTTGAGCGTTGGTTAAATGGCTTGGTTTTCCAGCAACACAAAACAGCTGGATTGACGCTGACGATTTGTTATATAACAGAGCGCGCATACCACAAGCACCTTAGTAGCATAACAAGCGTGATTGGAGACGCATTAGCGGAGGAGGCGGTATTCTCGACAAACTATCAGGCGAATTACACATTCCGGGATTTAACTGCTGTGGACCTTCGGAAAACATTGAAACGCGATGATTTGGGAATATATCTACCCGACGAAGAGTGTATGGAACAGGACTTCGTCTACACAGCAAACACAGATCTTCGCATTGCCGATCTGGCTTTAGATGCGTGCGAGAAATGATTGGTCAACACATTACAGCATTTGCAGTTGAGAAGAATATGCGTGGTAAAGTTAAGTTGGGTCTGGATGTGAAGAAGCTGAGCCAAGTTATGAGCTCTGCACATAGGGCGCTAAGGTAGAAGATGAAAACCAAAGGGGGCATGAAAAACTGTGTCCTGACAGTGTTCTATGCAGCTAAAAGCGCCCTGAAGCAGAAAGGAGAGAGAAAAAAAGATCGATTAAACCACCCAGGGTTCTACCAATTCCCATTACGTCGGGTGGAATTATTCCCTTCCTCATTCCTGCCTTAGCCGGTCTTTCAGCGGTGGGTTCACTCGCTGGGGGCGCTGCCGCTATTGCCTGGACAGTCAAGACCGGACAAAGCTCTCAGGAGCAACTGCAGGAGGCACCAACACATAAACACATGATCCAGGCTGCAGCCACCGGAAAAGGGCTATACTTGAAACCATAGAAGAAAGGGCTAGGTTTTTAAATAAACAAACAAAAACCACCCTAGCAGTCCTACCAGATAAAGCGATTACAAGTACAGATCTGCTTAAGTTTGTTACGAAGATATTCAATATTCTGAGATTCAGTGGTGTGTTTATGCTACATTATCGAAGACTATGTGGAAATCAGGAGACGCGGATTTGTGAATCTGGATGTAGCAGGAGGACCTGGAACTCACTGGATGACATATGTAAAAAAAAGAAATACATATAACGTCTACTATTTCGACTCATGTGGCGACCTGCAACCCCAAGAAGAATTACGACGATATGTTCTACAATTTTCGACGCTACCAAGACTTTAAAACTTCCCTGTGTGGTCATCTATGCATCATGTTCCTTCTGACATTTACGAATGATATATAAGGCCGGGTATTAAGCACCCATTCACCAGTCAACGTTTAGATGCAACCTCGTACACTCTGACGTAAAAAGACCGATCGTCTGTACTACGTCCGAATTACTTCCCACCAATTGATTTAAGCGTTGGAGATTGGAGCATCGCGCTGATTGGATTGGAAACATACACCACCATCCAAACATCACAGAGGATATCAATAAACTTCATTTGGAAATTAATGGTAAAGAAGAAATTGTAGAAGTTGAATCTGGTGCATAGATAATGACGATTTAAACTAAGTTTTAAAACAATCCAGAAAAGGGATCGAACTTTAATCTGAAATATGGACGGTGAATGCTTCGATTGACTTCAAGCAGAAAGGTTCAATAGAACCACTACTGGGATTCACAAAGGGACAGGTTTTGAAGACGGATCCCACTAAATTTTACAAATCTGATCAGAAAGTGGATTATTTCCCAGTCAGTACAATCCGTGTTGAGTGAAACATCGCAACGAACTCACAGCTCAACGATTTCTTCCTATCAGTTGGAACAGGGTATAAGATTGTTGAGACTCCTATCACCGGTATATACCTTCCAGTGACAGTTCAGACATTGGACTATCTGGAGCTGCGCATTGTGAATCAGAATGACCAATTTCTTGACTTTCGTGGCGAGGAAATCAATGTACTACTACATCTACGACAAGATGGGCGTAAGGTATACGAACAGCGAACGCAGATACAACAAAGCACTTCGCAGCAGAACCGCAAGGTGATAACACGTGCGAACTACAAGTTTCTTAAATCAATGGACTAGAAACCTTGCAGTGACGTCGTCACTCGGTGTATCTCACCCAGTGGAATACGGTGAGCGTATCATACGCCAGGAGTACTTCTCGCATAAACCTAATTCTTCAACGACATTTAACAAGAACGATGAAATCAGGATTTCAATCCAGCACCATGACGTTTTAACTTTTTCATGCAAGAGTTTCATATATTTGGAAGGATTTACACGTAATGCTTTGGCATTCCTGTTCCAGGAAATACGTTATGAACTTAATGGGGTAGAGATTGATTGTACACTTAATGTTGCATAGCATCAACGCTTAAAGCATATATCTCATCATTACCCTCGAATTTGAATGGCTTGGAAAATGCAGGATGATTCATAGGTGAGCCTGTGGGTAGAACAGCAGAAGAGTACCACCGATTTACTGCATGCATACCTCTAACAATGCATATGGGGTACTTTGAGGACATGCAGCGAATTATTATGATTGCTGAACAGGAGCCTATTCTGGTACAGAGCGCATCAGATAGCAACTCATATATTCAGGGAGCTGAATCGGAGAATCAGGTCATCATCAGTTAAAATATATAGAAAAAGCCACACATCACTGTGGCAGACGAGGGGTTTTTGAAGCTTGTAAAAGTTCTAAATACCGATACATATCTGCTATTAACTTTCCGCTCATGGGAGGTTTTTGAGTAACGCATGCTACCAACAGTGAGCAGACCTTAGTGCACTTTGAAATATCAAGATTCATCATACTTGCATTCCAGACCAATAGAATGGGGATGACAACTGTAATTTAAGTTCTGGGTAATTTGATGACGATTCAAATTCGATTCGTACATTTATTTGTCCTGATTTAACTATCTCATTCTGCTTAGAACAGTCTATCACGATGATAGGTGCCAGCTCCTTGATTTTCAGTGGACCGAGTAGGCATCCTTCCTCTTCAACACCTTCATAGGAAGAAGCACGGATTCTTGCGGCACCACCGTTTGTGATATTGAAAGTTAGTTTTGTGCGATATTCGGAGCACGAGTTACAGCCAGGTTCGGGCTGGATTGGATTAAGTTACGCATACCAGCAGTTGTGAAGGCAAATAGAGGCCACGGGGGTGTAGATCTGTCGGAGAGGGCACACACAGCAGTTTCCATGGCGTAAGTCAAAAGCAGAAGAGGGCCAGTGGCCAACGTAAGTGTTATGCGCACGTGACACAAAGCGTTGAGCTAGTGAAACAGGGGCGCACAGCCGAGTATAAATAGGTGTTGTTTTCTAACGAGAGTCATTCAAGTGTGGCAGCTCTCCAGGACAGAAAGGCATGTCACACGGCCGGGCTACACACAGCAACAGATGGGGCGACAGCGACGTAGTCCACGGAGGGTCGTTGGGACGACCCACTGAGGCCGACGCGTGGTCCGCAGCCAGCCAGCCAGCGGCGGGCCACTCTTCGGGTCGCTAATACTGGCAGTCTCCTCGGCTCCCGACAAACTCCGGCGACTGCTGTGGCGAGGGCGGCAGAGTCGGACGCCAGATCGCAGGCGGTCGTTGCCGCCACGTTTCCAGCTATGCCAGCGATGAAGAAGGAGCGCGGAGTCAACGGGGACAGTGGCCGCTGAGTCGGATGCTGGCGCAGCCATCCTGATGTAATCGGAACTCTGCAGCTGGAGTACGCGTCCGGCACAACACAGCGTTGCGTTGCACAGGCCACTGGGGTGCTTCTTCAGCATTGCAGGGTCTTGTGACGCACACCGAGGTGAACGGGGCACTGCGGCTACAAAACAATAAAGCATTTGGAAAGTTCTCGCCGAGTTTTAATACGGCACCTCCTGGCACCCATCCACAACATTGCATAAAGGTCAAATGCTAGACTGTATACAATTTGATCCCACTATAGCAATAAACTGTCATACGAATATCATTCGGAATTCAAGTAGACTCTGGAATTACTTAAATTAAGGTTGTCATCTCCCTTCTATTGGTCTGGAATGCAAGTATGATGAATCTTGATGTTTCAAGCTACACTAAAGTCTGCTCACTGTTGGTACACTGGGTACTCAAAAACCTCCCATGAGCGGAAAGTTAATAGCAGATATGTATCGGTATTTAGAAGCTTCAAAAACTCCTCGTCTGCCACAGTGATGTAAGGCTTTTTCCGTATAATTTTACTGATGATGACCTGATTCTCCGATTCAGCTCCCTGAATGTAAGAGTTGCTATCTAATGCGCTCTGTACCAGAACAAACTCCTGTTCAGCAATCATAATAATTCCGTGCATGACCTTAAAGCTGAAGCATTACGTGTAAGTCTCGATCCCACTGTATGACTACCGTCCTTTTTCATAAAGAATCCATCCAAATATATGAAACTCTTGCATGAAAAAGTTAAAGCGTCTTGGTGCTGGATGACACTCCTAATTTCATCGCTTTTGTTAAATGGCGTTGAAGCATCAGGTTTATGAGAGATGATTCGCTCACCGTATGCCACTGGGTGAGATATACTGAATGACGACGTCATTCCAAGGTTTCTAGCCCACTGATGTAAGAAACTTGTAGTTCGCACGTGTTATCACCTTGCGGTTCTGCTGCGAAGTGCTATGTTGTGCGCTGCGTTCGTTGTTTACATCTAGTCATAGATGTAGTCGTACAGTGATTTCCTCACCACAAAAGTCAACAAATTAGTTATTCTGATTCACAGTACGCAGCTCCAGATAGTCCAATGTCTGAACTGTCACTGGAAGATATATAGCAGTGGTACGAGTCTCAAAAATCTTATACACTGTTCCAACTGATGAGAAGAATTCGTTGATATATGAATTCGTTGCAATGTTACTGAACCGTGGATTTACTTTCAAAATATTTTCTTAAAGAATTTACTTTATTTACTAGCGATTCATCAAAAACATTAACACATTTAATCACACTATGTGGGCGTGGAAGTAGTTGCCAGTGGCTAACTGATGGAAAAAATTTCTTTCAACAAATGGAAGTTTTATTCCTAAAACCCTTTCTTTAAAAAAAATTAAAAATTATAATCAGAAAGCACCCTCTGAATATCAAGTTACAATTTATTCAGAGGCAGAAATAAAAATTTTTTTTTTGACAGTACGAACTTTCAGGCTGAGAAGCTTGCCGCTCCCTTTTAACACGGCCGTAGTCACGACCGCTCACAACAACCTCTGAAAGACTACACTGGTGCAAATCTGAAACACACCAGATTAATTTAAACTAAAAAGTTTTACAATTCACACAAACACGTAAACTATGCACCCCGTAGAAGGGATGGAATGGTACAAAACACATTTAAAAAAATTACTTGCCACCGAAAATGCAACTTGTTTTTAAAAGAAAACTCTTACGTGGAAGGGTGGCAACTTTATACTAAAATGACCATTTAAATGAAAACCCATGAAATGCAGTCCTACATAAAATATACAAACATGCTCTACCTTACACATATACCGCCTCTCAGGATGATAGGCAAGATAAAAACACATTTTAGGAATTCGGCCTTTACACTTCAAGGAACAAATTGGTTAACACTGAATCCGACAAACATGACAGAGGCAGCTATTAACGTACGGCAGACCGACAGACAGACAGACAGACACTAACTGCCTAACACATGCGGACGGGAGACTGGCGAGCACGCTGGGGACGAGAGACTGACCAAGAAAACAAGTCGAATTTAACAAGTACATGAAACAACATATCACTTAACTTCTAATAAACTGCGATGTGCCCGCATCTCGTGGTCGTGCGGTAGCGTTCACGCTTCCCACGCCCGGGTTCCCGGGTTCGATTCCCGACGGGGTCAGGGATTTTCTCTGCCTCGTGATGGCTGGGTGTTGTGTGCTGTCCTTAGGTTAGTTAGGTTTAAGTAGTTCTAAGTTCTAGGGGACTGATGGCCATAGATGTTAAGTCCCATAGTGCTCAGAGCCATTTGAACCATTTTGAAACTGCGATGTCTGGTGAAGACCTGGCGCAGAACCCCCAAAACGCCCTCCCGAACCGTCCGCTGCCAGCCGCTTTAACAGACGCAGGAAGGTGCGCCGATCTCCCGTCTCACGGCGTCATAGCTCGCGCCGGCCAGACCGATGTCGTGGGCTGGCTCCTGCTGCTCTCGTGTCGGCCGCGAAGTCACTACCCCTCGCTATACGGCGCGGGCCACTGGACTCACGTGGCGACCACACATGCGCCGACGCTCAAGACGGACAAGCAATCTTGTGTCTCAGTGCGCGACTGACCAACCGACCGATCCAACCGCCAGTGACAATTGCCTGAACAAACTCGATCAGGCTGGCGGCCTAACACATACTAGCACTCCGGATGACAGACAGACACTGACTGCCCACACTGACCCGGCTGACCAACTGGCCAGACTCGTCGACTAGCGAGCTCATAGCGTCCCTTAAATGCACGTGAACAGGCTACCTTTCCCCTTTCACACCAGAGGGAGACACCAAAGCTGCAACTGCCACAGCGGCGCCACCGCCAGAAACGGAGGGCGACTGCTTCACACAACGCCCGGTGCGGCGCGCTCTTCAAAACAGCAAATTTTTATCACGGCTCAGTTACACTCAACACTGATAGTACTGACAGGGAAAATATCCACTGTCTGATCAGATTTGCAAAATTTATTGGAATCTGTCTTCAAAAGCCCGCATCTCGTGGTCGTGCGGTAGCGTTCTCGCTTCCCACGCTCGGGTTCCCGGGTTCGATTCCCGGCGGGGTCAGGGATTTTCTCTGCCTCGTGATGGCTGGGTGTTGTGTGCTGTCCTTAGGTTAGTTAGGTTTAAGTAGTTCTAAGTTCTAGGGGACTGATGACCATAGATGTTAAGTCCCATAGTGCTCAGAGCCATTTGAACCATTTTTTTTTTTTTGTCTTCAAAACCTTTCCCTTAGTGAATCCCAGTAGTAGTCCTAATGAACCTCTCTGCTTGAAGTCAATCGAAGCATTCACCGTCCTTATTTCAGATTTAAGTGTACTGATGTTTGCATGGAGCTCGATCCCTTTCCGGACTGTTTTAAAATTTCGTTTAAATCATCAATATCGTATGCACCAGGTTCAGTTTCTACAATTTCTTCTTTACCATTAATTTCTATATGAAGTTTATTGTTAGCCTCTGTGATATTTATTATGGTGTTGTATGTCTCCAGTCCAATCAACGTGTTGCTCCAATCTCCAACGCTCAATTGGTGGGAAGTAATTCGCTTGTAGTACAGACGATCGTTCTCTTAACGTCAGAGTGTACGACATTGCATCTAAACATCGACTGGTGAACTGGTGCTTAATACCCGGCCTTATATATCACTCATAAAGGTCAGATGGAACATGATGCATAGATGACCACCCAGGAAAGTCATAGCATCGAAAACTGTAGAACACACGTCTTCTGCTTGTGAAGTATCATTGTAATTCTTCTGGGGGTTGCGGGTCACCGAATGAGTCGAAATAGTAGATGTTATTAGTATTTGTTTTCTTAACGTATGGTACCCAGTGAGTTGCAGATCCTCCTGCTACAATCAGATTCACAATTCCGCACTCTCCTGATTTCCACACAGTCTTTGGTAATGTATTCTGCATAAACACACCTCGGAATGTTGAATTTCTTCCTAACAAACTTAAGCATATCTGTATTTGTAAGCGCCCTGTCTGGTGTGACTGCTAGGGTGTTTTTTTTTTTTTTTTCATTTAAGAACCTAGTGCTTTCTTCTATGGTTTCAAGTATAGCCATTTTCCGATGTCTGCTGCCTCCATCATGCGGTTATGTCTTCGTGCCTCCTGCAGTTGCTGCTGAGAGCTTTGTGCATTCTTGACTGTCCTCGCAATAGCCGCAACAACCCAAGCGAGTGAACCCACCACTGAGAGACCGGCTAAGGCAGGAATGAGGGAGGGAATAATTCCACCCGACGTCTTGGGTATCGGTAGAACCCTGGGTGGTTTACTCGATCTTTTTTCCTCACTTCTTTCTGCTTCAGGGCGCTTTTGGCTGCATACAACGCTGTCAGGATGCCGTTTTTCATACACCCTTTGGTTTTCATCTTCTTCCTTAACGCCGTATGTGCATCTCTCATAACTTTGCTGAACTTCTTCACACTCAAACCCAACTTAACTTTACCACGCATATTACTTTTCAGCTGCAAATGCGGCAGTGTGTTGACCAATACCAATAACATTTCTTGCACACAGCTGATTCCCGAGCGGGGGTGTGACGATCTGTGTCGAGAATACCGCCTCTTCCTCCTCTAATGCATCTCCTGTCACGAATGATATTCTACTCAGGTGCTTGTGGTGCTTGTGATTGCTTGTGGTGAGCCATATGTTTTTGGCTATTACAGCGCCATCTATCCCAAAGCGAAAAAAATGTTTCAACTAAAACATTCGTATTTCTTTACGTACTACACGAATATGTAAAAGAAAATGGGGGTTCATATTTAAAAAAAAAAACGCAGCTGATATCCGTTTGCCCTATGGCAGCGCCATCTGGCGGGCCAACCATAGCGCCATCTGGTTTCCCTCTTCAAGCTAGACAAGTTTCATTCTTTGTCGTTTTTTCTTTTGACGCTTATTTCGTCAATCCAAGATTACACGTTCCGCTCCGTAGAATTCCAGTTTTGTTTCTCCTGATGATGACATCCTATTGAGTAGCCTCCGGCCGGAGATCAGAATGGGGGACTAATTTACCACCATCTTACTCAAGAGGACGCTATCATCATTTAACCGTACAGGTGAGCTGCATGTCGTCGGGAAAAATTACGGCTGTAGTTTCCCCTTGCTTTCAGCCGTTCGCAGTACCAGCACAGCAAGGCCGTTTCGGTTGACGTTACAAGGCCAGATCAGTTAACCATCCGCCTCTGCAACTACTTAAAATAGTGCTGCTCCTCTTCAGTAACCACACGTTTGTCTGGCCTCTCAACAGATATCCCTCAGTTGTGGTTGTACCTGCAGTACGGCTGTCCGTATTGCTGAGGCGCCCATGCCATCACACCGAAGGCAAAGCCCATGGTTTTGGAGCAGAGTGGGGGATATTGCTCATATGTAAACTAATTAACTTTGACAACTTACCGTTTCCTTCTGAGCTGAAGGACGTTCATATTTTCTAACAACAGAACCGTGACCTCACAACCACAAGAACTCCCTACCAACATTGTGCCAGCATGAAGCATGTTATATTGCATGCATTGCCATGCATGATGAACACACAGCCTATTGTGAACCATCTCCAACCTTCTGTAATGTCCAGGGGATGAACATAAATTGCAATGACTTAAGTGTAATTATTGTCTTTGAAGAAAAGTGTCATATTTTATCGTCTCGTTGCGTGTTTCTTTCAGTTATCTTCCGAACTATACTGCAGCAGTTCTTTCTACGTGCGATACAATCTTCATAGAGCTATATTACTCGGCAGTGACATGTAACGACGGAAATGCATATCCTCCTATTTCTATCTATTATACTATAATTTTTTTTCCTTGTTTTGTTACCTCAAGATATGACATTTCTGTGTCTTTATATATTGTAATTGTTTTACTATTTGTATATATACATATTTATGCATTTATGTCGATGTATAATTGCTTTGTTTTGTGAATATTATTTGTATTTATACGCTAGGTCTGGCCTAGGGAACAGTATACTATCGAACGAATACATCGATAGGTCGTGTGGAGAACGAAAGTGTTTAGGATCTTTGGTAGTGTTAACTCTTTCGCGTGGAGCGCGGGCAGAGCGGTGGTGGTGCAGTGGAGCAGGTGGGTTGTGTGAGACGCTCCCGCGAGTTGCCGCGCTTTCGGGGTTGGGCAGCATGTAATTGCGCTCCACTTGCTATGATAGTTTCTGACACGGAGTCGCGGACGGGAAGCATTAGCTGGCGCACATCAAGAGCCCGTTTCGCCTGGTGACCGCGTCGAGAAGAAGGCGCGCCAACATCCAGCTTCTGCAACAGCGACGGCCGACAATGAGTGACTGTCGCCACCTCCTCGATCGACGGCTTCAAACCTTCAATCAACCAACAAGGAAGACTGGAAGCACGTAAAGTTTTAGAACTGTATGGCGACCTTAGCTTTTCAAACTGTTCAATTTTCGTAACTATAATTACAGCAACTTAGTACGAACATTTGTTGCTCATTGTCCCAATTGCATTACCAAGCATTACCTTTTCCGGAATGAACTCGAGTGTCGTTGAAATTCAAACGCCAGCGTTAAAGTAAAAGCATTCGATTTCACTCCTTTAATTTCAAAGTTCAGTTAAGGTATTCATAGCTGGCTACAATATTTAGATTACACAAGCACAAATTAAGAGTGCGAGTTTTGTTTGCATATTTTAGCTTACCTGTGACTGCAGCTCAGCTTGGTACGTGCTAAATTTTACTATTGTTAATTGTTCAGAGTCATTTAATTCAAGTTCGAAGTTAAATCTCTTATTTCTAAATTGCGTAGATTCAAGTACCTTTTGAAATGAATGTTGAGGTAGCCCAAGACGAACTGTATTTTACTGAATTTCGATATGCTTCAGAAACAAAGTTCACTATTAATCTCAGTCACTAAATTAACTTTCAATTTTCCGGTTTTATTAATTCTTTTGCTAAATTAAGTCAGAGTGTAGCGAAATTTATTACTTCTGACAAACTTTCGGTTTTCACACTACACGTGTCAACCTTCGGTTGCCACGCTTCTAGTGCTAATTATATGTGTAATAACCTTTCTTTTTCAGTTACTATAGTAATTGTCCTTAGGACTGGCGACCGTAATTTCCCCCAAATCTCAAATATCTAATTACCGCAAGTTAATTGTTGACGTAACGGCCGCACATTTACTTTCTTTATTAACTTTACCCCTTTTGAAAATTAATTTCCACCAGTTTCATTTGTATTTTTCCTTTCATTTAGATGTAACCCTTTCCTCCCTCTTTACCGACAAATTAACTTCGGTGACGATTGCTTTTCCCAAATTTCCTTTAGGTACACGCGGTTTAATTTTTCACTGTCATTAAGGTCGATAAGTGAGGGGGAGGTTACAGACACACCATGCGGAAGTTACTGTCTTTCTTAACATTTGCTCACCAGTGCAGTGTTGCATTCATTGTGCGCGGTAGTTACAGTCACGAATATTCACAGTTTGAGCTGTACCGAGGTTCAGATTGCATGGGATGATTTAGCTAACAACTGCGCAGGATTGTTCAGAATACAAAAATTACTTGTTGCAAAACGAGTATATGATCGTTAGTTCCGCAGAGGAAGAACGTTTTCTAACAGCGGAAACTTGCCACTACTGCAAGGAATACATCAAGAAAACGCCTGAAACACAGAGATCAGTGAATTATGATGCACTTTTATAATTATGAACTAATGCAAACTAGTGGAAGAAACAGCTAATGTAAATACAGCCCATGACGCTGTGATTGCGGCGAATATGGAAAAAAATAAAAGCATTCACCACATTTCGCAGTGGACTGTTGTAATGACACAAGATATCGGTTTATAGATTCCTTCACCTTTCCAGTATGATCTCGAAGAAAATATGTCTCACGTTTAAAGCGTGAAGAGCTGAAAATAACAAGTGAATAATTCCCTGAAAGCTAGAAGTTTAATTAGATCAATAAGGAAGGTGAGTTTCCTTATGTAAGTGACCAGCGCGTTTTGATGGAAAAATCGCAGATGGGAGCGTTCAAAATCTTGCTGACCACAGAAACAACAGTCAAAATCAGGTTACCAAACAGCATGCACAGCGTGAAGTTTATTTGAATTCAAAACTTTAGGAGACTTTTTCAACTTATATTTGAAAACCGATGCCTTGGTGCCGACTGATGTGTATGAAAATATACACGCTCTTTGTATGAAAGCATACAAACTAGATCTAGCCTATTTCGTGACCTCACTTGGGCTATCATTTGATGTACTGCTGGAAACAACGAATCTAAAATTGTAACTTATTACAAACGTAGGGAAATTACAATTTTTGAGTGTCGTGTCAGAGGTGGTATTGTTTGCTCATCACGCAGACAAGCAATTGCAACCACTGACTTATGGCTAATTGTGATGAAAATAGGGTTAAGGGTTATATTACATACAGCCAGAAAATTTACATTAACTTCACTCTGATTTACACTGAAGCGCCAAATAAACTGGTAGAGACATGCGTATTCAAATACAGAGATATATTAATAGGTTAGAATACGGCGCTGCTGTTGGCAACGCCTATATAAGACAATAAGTGTCTGACACAGTTGTTAGATCGGTCACTGCTGCTACAATAGCACTTTATCAAGATTTATAGTCGGCCTACGAGCAATAGCACACAGCAACTCCAAGGTAGCGATGAAGGGATTTTCCAGTACGACCATTTCACGAGTGTACCGTGAATACCAGGATTGCGAAAAAACATCAAATCTCCGACATCGCTGCGGCCGCAAAAAGGCCCTGCAAGAACGGGACCAACAACGAGTGAAGGGGATCGGTCAACGTGACACAAGCGCAATCCTTCCGCGAATTGCTGCTGTTTTCAATGTTGGCTCATCAACAAGTGTCAGCGTGCGAAGTATTCAACGAAACATCATCGATTATGGGGTTTAGGAGCCGAATGCCCACCCGTGTACTCTTGATGACTGCACGACACAAAGCTTTATGTCTCGCCTCGTCTCGTCAACGCTGACAATGGATTGTTGATGACTGGAAACATGTTGGCTGGTCGGACGAGTCTCGCTTCAAATTGTATCGAATGAATAGACATGTACGGGTGTGGAGATAACCTCATGCATCCATGGACCCTGCATGTCAGCAGGGAACTGTTCAAGCTGGTGGGGGGCTCTGTAATGGTGTGGGACGTATGCAGTTTGAGTGATATGGAATCACGGATACGTCTAGATACGTACATACGTAAGCATCCTGTCCGATCATCCGGGTCCATTCATGTTCATAGTGCATTCCGACGGACTTACGCAATTCCAGCAGGGCAATGTGACACCTCCACACGTCCAGAAATGTTACAGAGTGGCTCTAGGAACATTTTTATGTTTTTAAACACTTCCGCTCGTCACAAAACTCCCAGACATGAATATTACTGAGTTTATCTGGGACGCCTTGCAACGTACTGTTCAGAAGAGGTCTCCATCCCTTGTACTCTTACGGATTTATGGACAGCCCTGCAGGATTCATGGTGTCAGTTCCCTCCAACACTACGTCAGACATCAGTCTGATGTAATTCGCTGTTGAAATTTAAAGCTATGTGTGAAGAATAATCCTATTTTAAGGAAAATTCACTGGATACTGTCATTCCATAAAGCTCCCGGGATGAAACTGATATTAATGTGTAGAGTCGATATTAATGCTGAGAATGGTATGAATGCAAAAAATTATTTCTAAAAGAAAAGAACCATCAAACGCATGAATAATTACGTTATTGACAAAACCCTGCAATATTTGTGAAAAAACACCGAAGTGAATCTAGTAACGACTATGGAAGGGGCTACGGAATGCTGCTTTTATTGGATCACAGACTTTCAAGCGTGGTGTCTTATTCAGTGAAAATTAGTTTGCAGTTGAATTAAGTACATTTAAAATAGTGCTTTAAAAAGCTATAGCTGTGAGAACGGCTGTTTTAGATATTTCCAAGATGCTGCTTGTAGATTTTCGCTATGACTATGGTGTTAAAGAAATTTTGCCCAAAAAATATTAAAATATGTTACACAGGCGCAAATAGCTTTATATGTGATGTAACCACATCATATATTTAAGATATTACTAAAAGTATGAAGCGCTACCTTTTTTCAAGGTTATATGTCTTTCACAGAGAAGCAAGCTTCATTGAAGATGGGGGCCAGAAATATAATTTAATACATCTTACAGTTGAGTTCGACAGAGACAGTTAACACTCATTTAGTGTAGTTAACATATATTTCGTTCTCTTTACCTGAAGGGCACCCTCTTCCTCTGACTCCATACCAGTTCGGTGAGCAAACTGGTTTACGTGTGTTAGATCGTGGGTGATCAAACAACTTACTATAATTCTTAGAATAATATCACGTAAGCTATTGAAAACTGACTGGTAAGAACTATGTCAGGGACGCTTCAATTTCATTTAAAGAAATAAGTAACGAGTAGACGCTACTAGTTTTCAGTATTTTGCAGTCCAATAATTCATATCCAATCTCTCTTATTTGGACAGGTGAGGGAACTGAAATGATAGATATTACAGTAATTTTACAAGCAATTTAGCATACAAAGTTTAACTTACTTCTCACTTACAAAACCATGGGGACAAGAAGAAAAATTCCCAGATGTTTTCGTGATACGTACTTACAAAGTAGAGACATAGATTATGCACGAACGTGAGTCGTTAAAAATGATACAAGGTTCTCTTCTAACCATCAAGGAAAGAAAAGACACTACATAGAAATCGGTCATCGAAATTATGAACTGATACAAATCTCAATTTATTTCAATGGCAATTCAATAAGTGGTGTGCATAGTTGGTTAGGCAGTTTGAATTAATATTATAATAACATATATAACATCGCGTGTGTCAGTAAAATGAAACTGGGCTTAAGGAAAGCTGAATTGTCAGGAGAGATTATCACTGAATTCACAGCACTGAGGACGCTCGAAATTGAGACACACTTCATAATGCATAGAGCAACGTGTGAAATACTTATTGACAGAAAAGCTTATCACTTTTGATTTCCGCGAATACGTGTTAAATGATGCTGAAAAATAGACTGCCGGGTTACATAATTCGAAGTTGAACACAGTCTCAACCGGAAAGCTATGCAAATTACAGCTTTTGGCAAACGTTGATAAGTATTTCATATATCTGGACAAGGTGACTACATACATTACCACGGGGAGAATGATGAAGATGATGGTAACTGAATTTATTGTGTAAGTGTAAATAATGCAAAAAGTATATATGCGTAAGTTTGTGAAAATGTGCATCGTAGCTGATGTGAGTAGCATGAGGTTCGCTGCTGCCTGAAACATGATGATGATTGATTTCGTTGTGTATGTGTGATAAAATGTAAAAGAAATTAAATGTAATTTTGTTGTGTGTATATGAAAAGGCGTCAAAATATAAGATTAAATGTCAAATAAGGCTCTACAATTTAAATTCTGAATATCCTGAAAGATGAATGTAAATGTATGTTGTCAAGACTGTATCTTACTTTCTTTGCAATATACCCTTTTTATACTAAATTTTGTGTATAATGTATTTCATTTGATTTTTTGTCCTAATTTTTTTGTCCTATCTCCTCTGTATAATGTTATAGTGTTAGTGTTCCATGCGAATGTTACGGAGAAAACAGAATTTGACATAATGTTAGCGGAGTTGACATGCATCACATCTTAGCAGCTCGACCGAATTATCGAACACCTACCGCTGACTTGAAGATTTCTCTCCCTTTGTCTCTCCCTATCGCTATCTGCATCTCTTTCCTCTCTCCAGCAGTCCAGCTGCACTATGTGTGTGTGTGTGTGTGTGTGTGTGTGATGGGGATGGTGTCTAATTAGTAATTACATGATTCAGGTGAAGCTTAAGTAGTTCAGGTACTTTTCAATATACGCACCGATTGTCCTGTTTCGTTTTACATAAAAATATACTGGACTTCGATTGGTTGCTATATATTTTCTCTCTCTCTCCGTCTGAACTGGTCTCGAAAGGCCCAAGGGTATCGACCGATCGACGTGTCATTCTCAACCGATGGGATACACTGGACGCGGATATGGAGATGCATGTTATTAGCACAGTGCTCTCCTGGCCGTTGTCAGTTTTCGTGACCGGAGTGGTTACTTGTCAGTCAGGTAGTACTCAATCGGCTTCACAACGGTTGAATGCACACCACTTAACGACAGTGCTCAACAGACTCAGATAGTCATCCATTCAGGAAGCTAACCAAGCATGAAAGTGCTTAACGGTGATCTGACGGGAACCATTGTTACCAATATGGCAAGCCTGTTACCTGCTTATCTATTTTAGTGGGTGCTTTATGTTTAACTTTTCCACCACAACCATCACCACCAGTGCCATCTCGCATTTTCTTTTTTTAATTTCCCGTCACCGCTATCTTGCATTTCTCTAAAATTTCGTGATTAAAGCATCTAAGATACTTTAAATTTGTCAGCATATCAATCTTGATGGTGTAATGTGCTTAAGGTCATTGCTATAATTGACATGTGATGACCTTCATCACACGCTTCATGGTGAGAGTGGGCCACAGTATCCCTAGTTGCATGAAAACGATATTATCAAAGTGACTCAGGTATTGAAGGACTCTGGAACCTTTTCTTTGTACCTGAACCTGGATGTCCTGTTGCTTATGGTCTCTTTAGTCAGCTCACAGAATTTTCTATCCAAAACCTGTTCTCCTGTCCATGGTAGTCTACGAATGTGAACGTGAAATTACTGCTTCCCTACTTTTGAAACGCAGCAGCCAGTTGTAAATGCAAGACTTCTACTGTGTATCATCTGCCATTGCTGGAGACTCCATATTCACCAATTTGTAGTTTTAGTTGATTTTAAGCTCTATTCACTATTGAATTTTGGAATACATTAAACGTCATGGTTTTAGCGGTTTTCCCTTTAATTCCTACCCTCCGACGTTTTTCCATTTCTTGCGTATGATGTACTAGTGCCCTTAAGGATGCAGCTGTTTTTTTCGAATTTTATCTCTAGTATGTGCGTATTCCATGGTCACTTTCTCACAAGCGAACTTCTTGAGTTCAGCATTGACCCCTTCTCCCGTCGTCATACGTCTATTTACTAATGTAGTTCCGTTTGCTTTCCAACATGAATTTCTCCGAGTAACCTTTCGGTTTCGAGTGGAATCAGCATAAGCAATGCATATCTCGCAGCCCTAATACAAAACTGGTAATATATGCTGAGTATAAAATTTTTTTTCAAATACTTTGGAAGACTGGTTTAAAAATCTCTGTTTTCATTATCAAAAGCGCTCCACGTCATTATTAGTTTTCATTTCAAATACTATCCCATCAATATAGTAGTCGGAATTGATCATTATTAATAAATTGTACTTGCAGTTGATTTCCTGAGTGGGAAAACTGACCAATAAATGATTCGGCTCTAAAATGAGCTTCGTGGTCTCTGCGACGAAAACACATTGAAAAGTGTAGATGATTTTGGTGAAATATTGGTGGGGAGTGTCCAATATTATCGGAGAACACTTCAAAATACCATATCACTTCGCCCATGTGGTGTACATTTACGCCAGTGGTAACAACGGATAACAAATGAACTTCCATCGCCATTTGTAATGAGCAGCGGCTAGCATCAAACCGAATGTAACAAAAACAGAAATAAAGAGCACCTCGTAACTCCCCGCATACTTCTGTTAATAGCCTTGTTAAGAGAAACTTATAATTATGAGAGGTATGTTTCGTTATTATAACGCGTACGGTGCCGTAATTAATACGCTGCAGAGAAAAAAGATGCTTGATTCTAATACATGCTTGTTACTGCGAAAGGGAGCAACTGTTCTATACAGTTATTACAATTCCCAATCGGTCCAACGGACACAAAATAAACGAAAATCACGCTTCTACTTGACGTAAATAATCAGCCATTCTGTATATACCGTTATAAATTCCTTAGTATTGACGCAGCATCATCTATAAGTGTTCATGCTTCGCTACATTACCATCGTTTCATTTAGGTAGCATGAATTTAACGTCTTAAAAATGCATTACTTGATCGAAAGCTCAGGCAACATCACGCTATGTTTCTCTTTTAGTCACAGTGATTATTTATTCTTGTGTATCATCTGTGAGTGAAAAATACTATACCCACTGGATGAAATACAAGCAAAGCAAATAATTTGACAAAACAGTACACCTACGTGTCGAACCAGATTAATCCGAGGTTTCTAAAGAAGGACTTCAGTAGCTGCACGGACAACAAATTAGTTGATTGACTGATATAGCCATTTAACACAAGCGAACATGGCCTTCTTCTACTGGTAATTTGAACGGGTGAAGGCAAAGGAAAACTACAGCTTCGATTTTCTTTCTGCTGATGATATGTAACTCTGCTGCATCGCTTAATAGTGATGGCATCCTCTTGGTTAAAGTATTCCAGAAGTAAAACAGTCCCCCATCCGGATCTCCGAGTGGGGGCTACGCAAGGCGATGACCTCATCGAGGAAAACAAAACTCATTCTGCGAGTCAGAGAGTGAAATGTTGAATCACTTAATAATGTGAATAGGTTGCAGAATTCAGAAAGGGATATGAATAGGGTAACATATAGTGGGTCAGTAATCTTCTGAGTGGTTTTATGCGGTCCGCCACGAGTTGCAACTATCTCATCTCAGAGTAGCACTTGCGACCTACGTCCTCAATTATTTGCTGCATGATGTATTCCAATCTTTGTCTTCCTCTACAGTTTTCACTTTCTACAACTCCCTCTAGTTCCATCGAAGTCACTCCCTGATGTCTTAACAGATAGCCTATCATCCTGTCCCTTCTTCTTTTCGTCTACATCTACATCTACGTGATTACTCTGCTATTCACAATAAAGTGCCTGGCAGAGGGTTCAATGAACCACCTTCATGGTGTCTCTCTACCGTTCCACTCTCGAACGGCACGCGGGAAAAACGAACACTTAAATTTTTCTGTGCGAGCCCTCATTTCTCTTATTTTATCATGATGATCATACCGCCCTATGTAGGTGGGTGCCAACAGAATGTTTTCGCAATCGGAGGAGAAAACTGGTGATTGAAATTTCATGAGAAGATCTCGTTGCAACGAGAAACGCCTTTGTTTTAATGATTGCCACTCCAATTCCCGTATCATGTCTGTGACACTATCTCCCATATTTCGCGATAGTACAAAACAAGCTGCCCTTCTTTGTACTTTTTCGATGTCATCCGTCAGTCCCATCTGATGCGGATCCCACACAGCACAGCAATACTCCGGAATAGGGCGGACAACCGTGGTGTAAGCAGTCTCTTTAATAGACCTGTTGCACCTTCTAAGTGTTCTGCCAATGAATCACAGTCTTTGGTTTGTTCTACCCAAAATATTATCTATGTGATCGTTCCAATTAGGTTATTTGTAAGTATTTAGTTGAATTTACAGCCTTCAGATTTGTGTGCCTTATCGCGTAATCGAAATTTAGTTGATTTTTTTAGTACTCATCTGAATAACTTCACACTTTTCCTTATTCAGGGTTCATTGCCACTTCTCGCACCATACAGATATCTTATTTAAATCATTTTGAAAGTCGTTTTGATCATCTGACGACTTCCTTGGGGAACTCCGGATATTACTTCTGTTTTACTCGACGACTTTCCGTCTATTACTACGAACTGCGTTTTCTACGTATTCCATTCCTTTCCCATTCTGCACAGAAGTTACTCATTCATTACCTCATCAGTCCCCTTAATTTTGAACGTTCGTGTGTAGCACCGCATCTCAAATACTTCTATTCAAATCTGTTTCAGTTTTCCCACAGTCGTGTTTCACTACCACGCAATATTGGACTTCAAACGCGCGGTCTCAGAAATAAACGTCCCAAAATTAAGGCCTATGTTTGATACTAGTAGACTTCACTTGGCCAGGAAAGCACTTTTTACCAGTGCTAGTCTGCTTTTGATGTCGTCCTTCCTCCGTTCGTCATTGGTTACTTTGCTGCCCAGTTAGTAGTACTGCTTAATTTCATCTACTTCGTGACCATTAACCCTGATGTTAAGCTTCTTGCTCTTCTCATTTCTGCTACTTCTCATCACTTTCGTCCTTCTTCGATTCACTCTAAATTACTATTTTGTACTCTTAGACTGTTCATTCCATTCAGCAGATCGTGTAAATCTTCCTCACTTTCACTCAGGATAGCAGTGTCATCACCTAATCGTAACACTGATATCCTTTCGTCTTGAATTTTAATTTTACTCTTGAACCTATTTTTTTATTCCCATCAATGCTTCTTTTGATGTACAGTTTGACCAGTAGGGGAGGTAGACTACGTCCGTGTCTTAAACCCTATTTAATCTTAACACTTCGTTCTTGGTCCTCCATTCTTATTATTCCCTTTCGGCTCTTCTACATGTAGCCTATTACACGCCTTTCCTATAGCTTACCCCTATTTTCACCAGAATTTCAAACATCTTGCACCATTTGACAATGTCGAACGCTTTTCCAGGTTGATATATCCTATGAACGTATGTTGATTTTTCTTTACTCTTGCTTCTATTACCTTACGCAACCTAAGAATTGCCTTTGTGGTTCCTTTACCTCTCCTGAAGCCAAATTGATCTTCAACTAACACATCCTTAAATTTCTTTTTCATTCTTCTGTATGTTATTCTTGTCAGAAACCTGAATGCATGAACTGTTAAGTTGACTGTGCGATAATTCTCATATTTATCAGTTCGTGGAGTCTTGAGAATTGTGTGGATGATATTTTTCCGAAAGTCAGATGGTATGTCGCCAGACTCATACATTCTACACACCAGCGTGAATAGACATTTTGTTGTCACTTCCCTCAATGACTTTAGAAATGGTGATGGAATGTTGTTCGTCCCTTCGGCCTAATTTGATTTTAAGTCTTTCAATGCTCTTTTAAATTCTGATTCTTATACTGGATCCCCTGTCTCTTCTAAATCTACTCCTGCTTCTTCTTCTATCACATCAGACAAATCTTCCCGCTCGCAGAGGCATTCAATGTACTCTTTCCACCAATCCGTTCTCTCCTCCGCATTTGACAGTGGAATTTCCGTTGCACTCTTCATGTTACCACCTTTGCTTTTAATTTCACCCAAGGTTTTTTTGACTTCCTATACTGAGACAGTCCTTCCAACATTCATTTCTTTTTCTATTTCTTCGCATTTTTCAAGCAGCCATTTCGTCTTAGCTTCCCTACACTTCCTATTTTTTGATTCCTCCGCGACTTTTATTGCCACTTGTATTTCTGTATTCCTGAATTTCCCTGAACCTTTTTGTACTTCCTTCTTTCATCGATCGACTGAAGTATTTCTTCTGTACCCATTGTTTCTTTTCAATTACCTCCTTTATACTTACTTTTTTCTTTCCAACTTCCGTGATTCGCATTTTATAGATGTCCATTCATCTTCAACTGTACTGCCTACCAAGGTTTTCCTTATTGCAGAATCTATAGCCTTAGAGAACTTGGAATGTAAGTTGTCATTCCTTGGTACTTCCGTATCCCACTTCTTTGCATATTGATTCTTCCTGAGAAATCTCTTAAACTTAAGCCTATTCTCTGCTAAACGACATTGTAATCTGAGTATATATCTGCTCCTGGGTACACCTTACAATCCCGTATCTGGTTTCGTAATCTCTGCCTGACTATCACGATATCAAACTGAAATCTTCTCATTTCTCCTGGCCTTTTGCAAGTATACCTTCTCCTCTAGTGATTGTTCAATAGACTGTTCGCTGTTACTTGCTGAAATTTATTACAGAACTGAATAAGTGTTTCTCCCCTCTCACTACCAGTATCAAGCCCATAATATCCCGTAACCCTTTCTTCTACTCCTTCCCCTACAAATTCATGCCACTCCTCCGCCACTATTAGGTTTTCATCCCCATTTGCGTACTGCATGACCCTTTTAATATCCTCATTTACTTTTTCTATCTCTTCATATTCAGCTGGAAACATCGGCATGTCTACTTGAACAATATATGTCGGTGTTGGTTTGCTGTCGATTCCGATGAGAATAAGCCTGTCTCTAAACTCCTCACAGTAGCTCACTCGCTGCCCTATCTTCTATTCCTGAAGGATCCTACCCTCGTTATACCATTTTCTGCTGCTATTGGTATTACCCTATACTCATCTCACCAGAAATCCTTGTCTTCTTTGCATTTCACTTCACTATCCCCCACTATATCTAGACTCAGCCTTTTCATTTTCCTTTTCAGATGTTCTAGCTTTCGTACCACATTCCAGCTTCCGACATTCCACGCCCCCACTTGTAACTTTAAAAATGTTTTAATATAAAAAAAAATTTCAAAACCCATGACATTGCTTTTTTATTTCTAACACAGAAGCCAAATACCAATTATCTTAGATTTAGCTTTAAAAATGCATTATAATCAAATACTTTCGAAAACTTTTCACTCCCAGTTTCACGCCCTTACATGTTGAATGGTCAAATACCAATATTCATAGCTTTAGTTTTAAAATTGCTTTAGTAATTCTTCAATAATGATTTATTTTCAAAACGTGCTTTCACCCGGTGTTTCACTCCCATAGAGGTTAACTTTCCAAAAATACTAAAACACACATTTCTTCATCTGTGACCGAGAAACCAGATCCAATTTAGGTAGTTCTAGCTTCAAATTTACCTTGCGATGATGAATCAGTCAATCAGTTAGTCACTCAGTCAGAACATTTTCTTTTATACAACGTAGAGATTATGAACAGCGTAGTTACAGTATTATTGTAGCCAACATAGAACCGAAGTGAACACACATCACTCCAGTACAAATTCACGTGTAAATTAGTGCCACAGATGAAGAGATTGAAACAATGTTGAACGAGAGAAATAAAATTAATTATAGAGTTAAAGGAGATGATAATTTAACTTTGTGGTGACTGAAACTTGGTAGTAGGAAAATGAGATTGAAAATGGTAGAAGATGATGTAGTGGGGTTAAGGAAATAAAGAGGAACCCACCAGACAGAATTTTGCACTGAGCATATTTTACTAATCGCTAAGAAATGGTTTAAGAGCCTTCAACGAAAGTTGTTTACACGGAGAAGACTTGCAGAAACTGCAGGGATCCAGACTGATTATAATATAATGGTAGGTCAGAGATTTCGAAAACTGACTTGAAACTTTCTGGGTCTTCTTGATGCGTTATTTCAGGGTAAAACTTCGAGCTTTCTACAGTTTCCTCCATTGTCTTCGTCAGGAGCAACTGACTGTCAGAACTTCTGCTGTAGTGGTCTTATATAATCCAAAGACGGCTTCTGGTTGGTCGGTAATTACTTCACGCTGTTGCAGACGGTGTCAATATCTACGCTGGTGGCACCACTTCCCCCGCCGTTGATTAAACATGGCACCGAATATCTTAGACTCTTCTCTTCATCGAGAGCTCGCTTCCGTGCAGCGTCAAGATTATATCAGCTGTCACGGCTGAGGATTTTCTCACGCATTCTTATTTCTACAGCCTCTTTAATTACAGGATCCCAGTATGTAGGAGTCTTGGACAAAACTTTTGTTTCGTCAAACAGTATTTTATGTTTGTTCGTGAGACTGTGCTCGGAAACTGCTGATTTCTCTAGTTCTCGATTTTTAATACGTCGTTGATGTTCTGCTCAGCGGTCAGGAACGGTGCAAATGGACTCACCGATGTAACTGCTACTGCACCCACAATGGATATTGAAGTGTTGGCAGAAGAGCCAACACCGTCTTGCTAAAGGAGGCCGAAATGCACGCGTTTAATTACACGCAGACTGGCGTTAAGTCTGGAACAGGTCAGAAAAATAAGACTAGCAAAACAGGAGGTAACTGGTAGAATACTTAGCTTTAATCGGTCTGACGGTACAGGCATCACAAGTTATATATCTATTGATAATGGCGCCTTGCTAGGTCGTAGCAAATGACGTAGCTGAAGGCTATGCTAACTATCGTCTCGGCAAATGAGAGCGTATTTGTCAGTGAACCATTGCTATGAACGTCGGCTGTACAACTGGGGCGAGTGCTAGAAAGTGTGGTGGCGCTCGGTCTGCAATCACTGACAGTGGCGACACGCGGGTCCGACATATACTAGCGGACCGCAGCCGATTTAAAGGCTACCATCTAGCAAGTGTGGTGTCTGGCGGTGACACCACAGATATCACGTTCCCGATAGCTTTTCCTTCGGAACACATAGTTCAAATCATTAATTTCGAAATCGAAATGGGCCACGTCAGAAACAGTTTTTACTCTGTGTACCAGTGTATTTAAAGCTGCTCTCTTCTGGACTGGATGGTAGGAACTCTGGGTGCTAAGATACTAATCAGTGTGCGTCGGCTTCCGGTACACTGAGTGGCCTAGACGTCCGTCCGTTGTACCAAAACATCTAAAAGTGGTAGCCTTCCCTCTTTCTGATGGATTCAGCGTTCTCCAAGGAAATGAAACGTGGAAATGTTGAAACTTCACGTGGTGGACCACCGATTGCATTCGTTGCCTTTTGAGGTGCGACATCCAGGAAAATAGTCAGAGTCCTGAGAAAACGAGGTATCAAGCCTATTTTTCGTCCTATTAAGAAGATATTCAAGATAATACGCCCCTTAAAGTCAATTTAAGCCTCAGGGTCTCTGGGATTTACAAACTCCCTTGCGAGTGCGGTCGCAATTATATCGGTCAGTCCATCCGTACCGTTTCCGGCCGCTGTGCAGAACATCAACGACGTATTAGAAACCGAAAACTGGAGAAATCTACTGTTGCTGAGCACAGCCTCACAAACAAACATAAAACGCAGTTTGACGAAACGAAAATTTTGTGCAAAACTCCTACACACTGGAATTCTGTAATTAAAGAGCCAGCAGAAATAAGACTGTGCCAGAAAATCTTCAACCGTGACATCGGATATAATCTTAGCGGTACATGGAAGCGAGTACTGGATACACAGAAGAGCCTGAGGTATACGTCGCTATTTTTACGCTACGGCTGAAGCGGACTTGGCCACCATCTGCGACAGCACGACGTGATTACCTACCAATCAGAAGCTGGCTTTGGCTATATAAGACCATCACAGCAGCTGTTCCTGACGAAAATGGTGAAGGTAATCTTTGGAATCTAGAGATTATACTCGGAATAGTCGTGGCAAGAAGACTGAGAATGTTTTATGCGAGGCCGTCGCAGATGACTTCTTTCCCATGTGAATCTAAAAAAATGGCTCTGAGCACTATGGGACTTAACATCTATGGTCATCAGTCCCCTAGAACTTAGAACTACTTAAACCTAACTAACCTAAGGACAGCACACAACACAGAGCCATCATGAGGCAGAGAAAATCCTTGACCCCACCGGGAATCTAACCCGGGAACCCGAGCGTGGGAAGCGAGAACGCTACCGCACGACCATGCATGTGAGTCTAAACTGTGAGACATTTCCAGGGCAGATATGGACTGTTAACGTAATTTGATGCTTAAGAACTGCAGGCCAAAGCTGAAGAAACTGCAAAAAGGAAGAAAATTAAGGAGACGGACTTAACTAAATTTGAGGACCAGAAGTTATTGAGACTTTCAGAGGGAACATTAGTCAGCGTTGTATTGAAATATGGGAAAGGAATACAATAGGATGTGAGTGGATAATTTAAAGAGACGAAATAGGGAAGGCAGCAGAGGATCACGTAGGTAATTAGGCAAAGCCTAGTAGAAATCCTTGGATAACTCAAGAGATAATTACTTAAATTAAGGAAAAGGAAAAATATAAAAATGCAGCAAATGAAGGAGGCGAAAGGGAATACCAACATCTAAAAAATAAGTATTCATACTGGGAACAACTGGAAGGGGATTTCCGTTTCATCATTTGCCTTACAACCAATGGAAAAGTCCTAAAAAGCTTCGTTGTAACTGGAGTAAGGAACTATTTTCAATTTAATTCTGGGACGATATGTACCCAACGAAAATTAAGATTTTCTAATTCAGTTCTTCACTTCCTCAGATACCGATGTTTTGCAGAAGTTGGTATAACTCTTTGGTGCCTATCTCTCACCAGTAACTATACATTTGTTGAAGTTAAGGATATTAAACATTTCATCAACACAGTCCTGTCACATTAACTTGACCTCTGCCTATGTTCCAGGTCAATGCTCAAGAAGAACTCAAAGATGTGTTATGGTACACCCTTAATATTAGCTTTTTTTATAGAAATAACCGATACCATTTATACTATCGGTTCTTGTATAGGTTAAAATTATCTCAGCTGTTTCACTAAAGGAATTCATATGATTTTGTATACGATGTATTATATTTCGGACTAAAATGTATAAAAAGAAACTAAGTTGTTACAATCGATACGGCTAAAATTTGTTTTCTTTTAGAAATATCTGGCATACTTAAAATTCTTATTATTAATTGCAGCATCTAACGCTAATTATTAAATATATTTCTAGATTCATTTATAGAATAATGTTATATTTTCGTGACGATTCTTCTTTTGTCAAGAAAGGTTGTAAACTCTTTTGGTTTGTAAATTCTTTGGAATATTGCGAGTACCGCAGAATGTAGGGGGTAGGGGGCACGCCTCTGATGGAGACAGACGTTTTCATATGATCGACACTAAAACTGTAATTTGGAATACTAAATGGAAATTTTAAGAACGGTGTGATATTTAATAATGTGACAGGGTATAAAATTCATGAAATATACAGGTAAATCTTCATCAGTTATTTAGTTATCAGGAACCCACACCGTTAAATCAAAATTTCAGCCACAAGAATGTTCCCCTAGACGCAAGACTTCGCGCCAACAACAAGAAGAGAAAATGAAGATAAGTAAAAAGTTTTTCTTTTGTATGTCTTACTCCTCTCGAAGTTTTCGACACTATTGAAGACACTAAGAAAAATTTAATAGTGATGTGTGGTAGGATAAGATTACAGATGGCAGGTATATAAAGCGTGTCGGGAGACGCAGAAAACAGTACAGCTGTTGTCATAATGCGGAAACCGAGCCTTTAGTCTTACATCAAAAGGAAATGCTCATTTGCTTCTGGACCAAGGGGGGCAAAATTTGCCAAACGGCTAAATTAATAGATTGTTCCCGTGCCGCCGTGGTTAAAGTATACTGTGCACAGCAAAATGGCACTATCCAAAACCGGCTCTGCGGAAACTGGGGCATCACGGGCCATTGGTGACTGTGAGGCGGCAGGTAATAATCAGGTCGTCGTTATTTCATTATGTCATTACGAAATACACTTAAATAATCTGTTTGTGCTTTACACATACCTTCGCTGTTTGCAAGTGGCTGAAAACAATTTTTGCAGTCAGCTAGTAAGCGATGGAGAACACACTGACCTTAACTTCCAGTCTGCAAATCTGCATTACCCTTTGTGCTCACCGGAGGAAAATGGTCCTAGTTGCTATTTACTCAGCAGAGTCAAGAACTATGACTACTAATAAACTCAAGCGGGAAAGGAACTGGTATAGGCACGCATATTCAAATACAGAGATATTTAAACAAGCAGAATACGGCGCTGCGGTAGGCAACATAAGAAAACATGTGTCTGGTGCAGTTTTTAGGTCGATTACTGCTGCTCCAATGGCAGTTCATCAAGATTCAAGTAAGTTTGAACGTGGTGTTACAGTCAGCGCACGAACTATAGAGCACAGCACCTCAGAGGTAGTGAAGAAGTGGGAATTTTTCCGTGCGACTATTTCACGGGTGTACCATGAATATCAGGAATCCGGTAAAACTTCAAATTTTACGGGGTAGCCTCGGGGTCTAGGGGCGCCTTGCCACGGTTCATGCGGCTCATCCCGTCGGAGATTCGAGTTCCTTTCGGGTACGGATGGGTGTGTTGTCCATAGTGTAAGTTAGTTTAAGTTTGATTAAGTAGTGTGTAAGCCTAGGGACCGATGGCCTCAGCAGCTTGGTGCCATAGGAACTTTACCACAAATTTCCAAAATTTCAAGCTGGTGGAGGCTCTGTAAAGCTGTGGGGCGTGTGCATTCGGAGTGATATGGGATCCGTGGTACGTTTAGATACGACTCTGACAGGTAGCACGCACGTAAGCATCGTGTCTGACCATCGGAATGCTTTCACGTCCATTGTACTTTCCGACGGACTATGGCATTTCCAGTAGGGCAATGTGACACCCAACACGTCCAGAACTGGTAAAGAGTGGCTCCAGGAAAACTCATCTGAGTTTAAACGCTTCCGCTGGCCACCAAACTCCCGAGACATGCCTTACAACATGCTGTTCAGAAGAGTTCTCCACCCCCTAGTACTGTTACGGATTTATGGACAGCCCTGCAAGATTCATGGTGTCAATTTTCTCCAGTACTACTTCAGACATTAGTCGAGTTGATGCCACGTCGTGTGCTCTCCAGGGCCCTACACGATATTAGGCAGGTGCACCAGCTTCTTTGGCTCTTCAGTGTGGAATTTTTGAGTTTTAGCTGAGTGGACTATTCTGTAAAACTTCACAAACACAAAATATAGTAATATCCAGAAAAATAATAATAATATTCGTATCGGAAACGGCACAAGTGTTAGGAGGCGACCTCTACGCGAAGTTCCAAGTAAAATGGTCTATCGCCAGTCACCAGAAGTTAACTGCTCGCCTTAAAAGTAGAAAACGATATCGCCACATCGTTTTTTTAACATTATGGGCTGCACACAAACGGTTACTTCCATGAAATCTAAGCGGTCCATGACGGTGTACAGTCCTCACGAGTTCTCTTCTTACTTTTACCGAAAACGCTTTAAAGTCCGCCCCGTTCCTGACGTCATCCAAGGCTCAACTCACACAGGTGTTTGACTCACACTGACGACTGGTATTCGGTGCGAAGTGTCTCTTCCCACTGCCTCTCTGGCTATATTTACATACGGGCGCAGTGGACTGCCAAACGGAATATCTGCTGTCAACCGCTATAGGCACAGATAGCAGGAACTAAATGGCCCCTTCCTCGGACACATATTAATCTGTGTTTAGCAATTTACAATGTTATAAATTTTTATAGAAATAGAGTTAAGTTAGCCCTAGTTACTGAAAAAGTTCTAGATCGATTTTATTTAAACATTTCCAGCCAGACAGTTAAGAATGGAACTGACAGTGCAACATGACCTCCCAACTGCATGGTTCAGATTCCTGGTAACCAGAGTTGTTTACAATACAAACTTGAAAATTGATATAGTAGTATTATTTCATGAATGTAATCGAGTGCTTTAATTAGAAATTTCTATTACAAATGCAAATGATACTTAATCTACTGCGAATAAGGACGTCTTTGTTCCAAATTTGGTTCTCAGTAAATAATTTGAAAATTAATTGAGGTAGCCTACTGGTGTCACATATTTAATGTTTCCACATCAAACTGAGTCTTCGTACGAATTTTGAGCTTTCTTAGTCTTGTATTCAGCGGATTAAAGTTTTCGTAAATATGCCGATTTTAACCAAACTTTTGCTCTGATCAAAACGACGCATGGAACTTTAAATAGTGTCATACATTTGCATCTCCTGAGCAGTTCTAACTTTCTACTACTATTATTTAGCGCCATTTATTTCTCTCGTAAGATAGTATATTTTGGCTAACATTTTCATTTGATCATTCTGAGGCTTTACAGTATTAATGTTAATAGTCTTAAGTACACACTGACAAATTTGGAAAAATTACTTTTTTTTTTTTTTTTAAATTTCACTCTTAGATCATGCTGCGATCTTTTCTATGTTAAGCACATTCGCTTTATGACGACGTGGTGCTGATAGTGGTGAAACGGAGTAAGTCCTGGGACACACGTCCACCTGTGTATCTCTGACAATGAAATGATGCAGTACTCATTTCGCCTCATCATCCCCTCTCTCTTTTTGTGAAAAAACTTATTTTGAACAAAATCAAACGGTTTAAAGAAGTGATGTTACTATAGATGAAATCTTTTAACTTAAAATGTTTTTATCTAAATTTCTACATTTTCCTTAACACTGCACCACCCAATATATGTATACAGGATGGTCCATTGATCGCGACCGGTCCAAATATCTCAAGAAATAAGCGTCAACGAAAAAACTACAAAGAACCAAACTCGTCTAACTTGAAGGGGGAAACCAGATGGCGCTATGGTTGGCCCACTAGATGGCGCTGCCCTAGGTCAAACGGGTATCAACTGCGTTTTTTTAAAAATAGGAACCCATTTTTATTACATATTCGTGTAGTACGTAAAGAAATATGAATGTTTTAGTTGGACCACTTTTTTCACTTTGTGATAGATGGCGCTGTATTAATCACAAACATGTAATGTTCCACACATGCATTGGCAATGCGCTGACGCATGCTGTCAGACGTTGTCGGTGGATCACGATAGCAAATATCCTTAACTTTCCCCACAGAAAGAAATACTGGGACGTCAGATCCGGTGAACGTGCGGGCCATGGTATGGTGCTTCGACGACCAATCCACCAGTCATGAAATATGCTATTCAATACCGCTTCAATGGCACGCGAGCTATGTGATGGACATCCATCATGTTGGAAGTACATCGCCATTCTGTCATGCAGTGAAACACCTTATACAGTAACATCGGTAGAAAATTACGTAGGAAATCAGCATGCATTGCACCATTTAGATTACCATCGATAAAATGGGGGCCAATTATCCTTCCTCCCATAATGCCGCACCATACAATAACCCGCCAAGGTCTCTGATGTTCTACTTGTCGCAGCCATCGTGGATTTTCCGTTGCCTAATAGTGCATATTATGCCGGTTTACGCTACCGCTGTTGGTGAACGACGCTTCATCGTTTAGTACAACGCGTGCAAAAAATCTGTCATCGTCCCATAATTTCTCTTGTGCCCAGTGGCAGAACTGTACACGACATTCAGAGTCGTCGCCATACAATTTCTGGTGCATAGAAATATGGTACGGATGCAATCGATGTTGATGTAGCATTCTCAACACCGACGTCTTTCAGGTTCCCGATTCTCGCGCAGTTTGTCTGCTACTGATGTGCGGATTAGCCGCGACAGCAGCTAAAACACCTACTTGGGCATCATACAGTGTTCTGTCTGTTGATTGGCTGTGGATGCTACCTGGCGGTACACCCTTCCCGCCAGCAGTATCTTTTATCTGATTACGCTCCATTTGAATCTCACTAAGAGGTAAGGAAGTAAATTTCTTCTCAGGCAGAGCCCTGCTTACCTGAGCAAGATTTGTACAAAGGGGGCAGCAGGTTACCAAGAGGCTGTCTGTCTTACCTCAACAACAATTCAGTCCATCGGCGCTAGGTATTCCTTGAAGTTGAGGTTTTCTATACTGACGTTTGTATCAGCTTAGCATTTTCCTCGCAATCCTCGTACTAAGCCAAGTTCCCCATTGTAAAAGTCACAGAACGTTTAATTGAAACTCGTAACTGTGTTTGCTGAAATACACACTATGACAGAAAAATACTGACAGCGTAGACCAGCACCCAGCTTCCGAACCCTGGGTTCACTCTACACGTACCCGTCCATTGCAGGCGTAGCGTTCTTAGGAAATACACATTCCTCTCTTCCCTAATGTATGGGACACTGTTCTCTTCGTCAGGTCTCTCTGCTGAGACCCACCTGGGTTGGCTGCCCCTACCAATAGCAACGTTAACACCGTCATAATCCTCAGTTACATTGAGGTGTCCAATTCACCCCCCCCCCCCCCACTCCCCCTCCTGACACACTCTCACCCGTCCGCCAGTAATGAAGGTGAAGCACTTTACACCAACAAGGATTCTCTTCTTGAAACGTCGATTAAATACTTTGTCAAAGGCAGTAGTTAGTTCCGTGGCCTATAATTCACTGGACCTGTGTCGTTTTCCCCAAGCATTAGTATAGCAATAATTACAGCATGCATAGACGTAATACTGATATATATGATGATGTCTGGAAGCAGCGTTTTTATCTTCTCATTAACTTCCTCTAGCCAAGGAACTTACTTCTTGAATATATTTTTGATTCATTTCTGTATTCTCTCTTCACTGAGATTTCGTATCTCTTTGTCACTACGAGCCTTAATTATCAGATATAGTCCAATAGTTGTTTTACTAGCTGCAAATTCACTGGTTTGATAACCCTTGTGTTGGTTGAACGGAGCGTTAGAAATGTTTGCCAGAGCATTAGCTTTGTCTGCTAGCGTGTATACATGGCTAACGCCGTATCGCTGCGTAATTCCCGTTGGCGTCCACTAAATACCGTGTTTGCGTGCCGAGATGCTTCCACTAATCGTCCAGTCGTATGTCATCTAGTTTATTCTTGTTGCTGTGTAATATTACATGTATGAAAGTTAATCCATCAGTAGGTTCTTAGTGTAAGCAACGGTTCCACAATCAATATAGTTTCGTCTGGGGCTTTTATATTGTTATGCTTATGGGATGTTTCATTTTGAGCATTATCTTCTATATAGGATTCCATGCGTTACGCAACTGAGAACCACTGTACCAGTTAATAAGATTTTGTTTCTTGCATATCTCCATGGACTCTATAATAATGGCCAAAACTGTTATTTTATCGTATTCCATTGCATTCGCGGTGAACATACAATGTTCAGCAATAGTAGACTTCATGGGTTGCAAAAGAGAAGTGATATCAGAGATTTGCGTTTCTGCCACAGAGGGCGGACAAGGAAAGACACCCAAGGGTGCTACTCAGATGAATATTCTTACAATCTTTTCGTAATCTGACTTCCATATCCGCAATCCCGGTGTCTTTGCTTGTGGTAGACGTGCTAAATCCAAGCTGACATACATCTGTTTTTCTACTCGACCTTTCTTAAACGATCCCACGAAACATGTCATCCTCTCCATGTTTCTACTTTCTGCCACCACAGCCCTATCCCGACGTGTTCTATTGCCACTCATTCATTTTACCTATACTGTGAAGCGTGCGTGCGTAAAGAACACAATTTTCAGTTATCATCGTAATGGCATCTTTAGCAAACAATATTTCGTAGAAGTGTGTAGGAACTCAGCCGTTCACAGATTTTCGAAGCAGTGACTGCATCTACTACTCCCAGTGACAGATTACTAAAAAAAAAGGAATGAAGATTGGGTTTAACGTCCCGTCAACATAAAGCATTGACTACATCTACTACTCCCAGTAACAGATTACTAAAAAAAGGAATGAAGATTGGGTTTAACGTCCCGTCAACATCGAGTTCATTAGAGACGGAGCACAAACTTGGTTCGTGTCGATGACGGGGGAGGAAATCGGCCGTGGCCTTTGCGACAAACTTCCCAGCGTTCGCCTGGAGCGATTTGGAGAAATTCCAGAAAACCTAAGTCTAGATGCCCGGACGCAGGTTTCAACCACCGTCCTCCCGAATACAAATCCAGTGTGCTAACCACCTCGCCCGGTACCATTTACTATGGAATTATTTTCACTCATTTGGGTTATCGAAAATTTTTCCTTGTGCATTTTTGGAATTGTATGGCTAATAATTATTGTCTGTGTAGGTCTTCTTTTAGTACTAACCTGTTTATCATGTCACCTAGAAAACAACAACTTCTGTGTAGATTTTCCTGCCGTTTTAAATAATCTTTTGTTTAACTGTCTCGTCCCTATTATCAGCTCTAGAATATTTCACTTCTAAATCAATGTGTATTGTTGTATTCCGACGGTATTTCTCCTGCTTGTTGTGACTAATATGGCAAATTACTCATTTCTAACGTAATATACTTGAAACTTTTGTACATGCGGTGCTCTGCGGCATGTAAATACTTCATATTAATATTTAGCTGTCTGACATGAGAAGCTTGTTGGGCGTTTTATTTTATAGGACTAGTTTCGGGCGTTTCCCATCACCGGTGCTATCTGCACTACAAAAGATATATATTTCTGATAATGTGTTACTTACATAGAATAGTGTTTTATTTCTATGTGATTGTTCACAACATTATAATGTGCCTTGCCGTTTGCAAAATTCCTTCTAGAGCATGCCAATGAGGTCGCTTCGTAACAACCATGTAATAATACGAATATATCACTGCTATAGGTACATATATGCAAGCAGTATAAGATTTTTTAAGCGAATACAGGGTGTTACAAAAAGGTACGGCCAAACTTTCAGGAAATATTCATCACACACAAATAAAGAAAAGATGTTATGTGGACATGTGCCCGGAAACGCTTAATTTCCATGTTAGAGCTCATTTTAGTTTCGTCAGCATGTACTGTACTTCCTGGATTCACCACCAGTTGGCCCAATTGAAGGAAGGTAATGTTGACTTCGGTGCCTGTGTTGACATGCGACTCATTGCTCTACAGTACTAGCATCAAGCACATCAGTACGTAGCATCAACAGGTTAGTGTTCATCACGAACGTAGTTTTGCAGTCAGTGCAGTGTTTAGAAATGCGGAGTTGGCAGATGCCCATGTGATGTATGGATTAGCACGGGGCAATAACCGTGGCGCGGTACGTTTGTATCGAGACGGATTTCCAGAACGAAGGTGTCCCGACGGGAAGACGTTCGAAGCAATTGATAGGCGTCTTAGGGAGCACGGAACATTTCAGCCTATGACTCGCGACTGGGGAAGACCTAGAACGACGAGGACACCTGCAATGGACGAGGCAATTCTTCGTGCAGTTGACGATAACCCTAATGTCAGCGTCAGAGAAGTTGCTGCTGTACAAGGTAACGTTGACCACGTCACTGTATGGAGAGTGCTACGGGAGAACCAGTTGTTTCCGAACCATGTACAGCGTGTGCACGCACTATCAGCAGCTGATTGGCCTCCACGGGTACACTTCTGCGAATGGTTCATCCAACAATGTGTCAATCCTCATTTCAGTGAAAATGTTCTCTTTACGTATGCGGCTTCATTCCAACGTGATCAAACTGTAAATTTTCACAGTCAACATGTGTGGGCTGACGAGAATCCGTACGCAATTGTGCGATCACGTCATCTACACAGATTTTCTGTGAACGTTTGGGCAGACATTGTTGGTGATGTCTCGATTGGGCCCCATGTTCATCCACCTATGCTCAATGGAGCACGTTATCATGATTTCATACGGGATACTCTACCTGTGCTGCTAGAACATGTGCGTTTACAAGTACGACACAACATGTAGTTCATGCACGATGGAGTTCCTGCACATTTCAGTCGAAGTGTTCGTACGCTTCTCAACAACAGATTCGGTGACCGATGGATTGGTAGAGGCGGACCAATTCCATGGCCTCCACGCTCTCCTGACCTCAACCCTCTTGACTTTCATTTATGGGGGCATTTGAAAGCTCTTGTCTACGCAACCCCGGTACCAAATGTACAGTAGAGACTCTTCGTGCTCGTATTGTGGACGGCTGTGATACAATGAGCCATTCTGCAGGGCTGCGTCAGCGCATCTGGGATTCCATGCGACGGAGGGTGGCTGCATGTATTCTCGCTAACGGAGGACATTTTGAACATTTCCTGTAACAAAGTGTTTGAAGTCACGCTGGTACGTTCTGTTACTGTGTGTTTCCATTCCATGATTAATGTGATTTGAAGAGAAGTAATAAAATGAGCTCTAACATGGCAAGTAAGCGTTTCCGGACACATGTCCATATAACATATTTTCTTTCTTTGTGTGTGAGGAATGTTTCCTGAAAGTTTGGTCTTACCTGTTTGTAACACCCTGTATATGGAGTTACCACTGACATTTTCTCCTCATACAAGGATTACCTTTTTGCTATATGTCATAGAACACATATAATGTTACCTCACCATAGCAGACAAAATTTATACCAGGAAACTACACGCAAATGAAAAGAGATTAAAGGACAACATTACCTTAACGAAGCTAGATTACAGCAAAATTATATAATCCGCTATCATAACACAATAGCGAAAAAATTTGAATAAAATCAAACGTGCACTTCAGAAAACCAACATAGATACAGATTGCAGCACACGCAGTACCCTTTGTTTACAAAGTTCACGTAACGTAAAACAATCCCGTAAATTTGCAGTTCAGAGTTATATAAATTAAAATGCGACGGCTGTGAGGAATTTTGCATAGAAAAAATTGGGCGAAATTTCAAAATAAAATTTTAAGGGCAACTGAACCTGAATTATACGAGCCTAACTTCATTTAGTACATGTTTAAAAAAAAAGAAGAAGAAAAAAAGCACAGTGCCAGTGACATGACAGCGTGCCTGTCAGTCCTACATATTGCTGAAAAAAGCGGATTTCTGACTGCTTCTGAAGAAACAGACGGTTTCACACATACAACGATATATGCTGTCGTTATTTTAAATGGACAGACAGATCTAATAGAAAAAAAAGTCGTCGAATATTTCATTCGTATTCTTTAATTACAACATATTTCTATGGTTTACTAACAGAGATAATACAATTTAGAAGCCACATACCTCCGTAAGAAGCAGCATTCTGTACATTCTATGATATGTAACAAAAAGATAATCTTGGGATGCACTGTAATTGCCAATGAGAGAGCTGGATATTTTCGTAAAAAGTACTTTATGCTGACTGTACCTACATAAATAACATCATTGTATTATTACACGTTTATAAGAAATATCACATCAGAATACACTAAAGAGGATTACGTATAAGGAGTGTCGCATTGTAATAATATAAAAAAATCACATACGAACAAAACACTGCTGTATACATTGTAAGTAGCATATTGTGAGAAAAATTAATCTTTTTCAATGCTGGTACCGCCAATGATGTGCAACGCCCGAAACTAGTCCGATAAAATGAAACTTCTTCCAAGAAACATCTTCTGTCAAACACTTTATTAACATGACATAATTACTAGAATGTATTTGCTACAAATTTACCATCTGCGTCAGGTTGTTGTAAAAGTAAACTTCCAGAGCATCTTCAGACTTCAGGTGTCAGACCTCTATGGAAACTAGCACAGTAAGTATGTGCTAGGCAGCGATACAACTCATACCACACTGAAATAAAGTGGGCTCTATTAAAAAAAGTTCTTAACGCATTTCATTTTGAAGTATTCCATCGTTGAACTAAAGGGCTACATTTACGCAACGAAATTCTTGTATGTTAAAGTTGGATTCGAAAATGTGACTCGAGGCGGTAAATTACGACACTGCTGTTAAAAATCTCCGCATTTTTTTAAAAGCCATATGACTTCCTGAACCTATTTACTGGACTTAGCACAGTTGGCGCTGGAGAGAGTAAAATTTTTTGCTTGTGAATTTTGCGGATATCGTGGATAAACAAACACCAGCTGATTGCTTTTGCATTAGTTATCGGATAATCAGCGCGCACTCACTGGCAAGGCCAACAAATTAACCTCCAATACGTATCATAACACGCCGACCTTAATGAAGCGACAGAAGTGCCGCTATTTTACGCTAGTTGCAAAGCTCTCCACCTACGACAAATTAAAATTACAAATCATACGTAGAGCAGTGAGAATGGTAGTGTGTGAATCTTCGCATTTATTTTATCACAAACCGAAGGAACTTCCCGCTGTGAATGTCAAACGTATGTCTAGGTAATAACAAAGCATCAAAATATAAATGTACATAATCCACAATCGGAATCTATCGCTGTTGATTCTGTCATATATTCAAGACCGAAATCCGACATTTTCCTTGCATTTATATCAACCGAATCATCAGTCATTCTCATGGTCGATCGTACGAGATATTTCAAAAAGACTGACCTCTTTCCCGGGGCCATAAATTATCTACAGTATAAAAGAAGCAGAAAAATTTGGTCCAATATCTAATTACGCATGTATTATTTTTTTCCTAATCAAACGATTTCAAATTGCAAGGTCATATCCTCTACGCAAATGCTCATACAACTTTGGTGTAGGTTTTAAAAGTTATATTTAAGATCAAATTTTGCACTTAAAGGCTTATGAGTGATCAACGTACCCTTCGCCGGACACATGAGGAACATCCAGACCATAGTGGAACTGTTCCAGTGTTTTAAGGGGAATATCTGCAGTTTCTGCATTCACCCCCGTTTTCAAGTTGGAAGGGGAGGTACATGAGTGCTCCCTTCAGAGAGCCGCACAAAATATAATTCACATAATAAGTACGCACCTTCTGTGTGAACTACCGCTTTTTTATTTTTTTTGTCAGTCTTCTGACTGATTTGATTCGGCCCGCCACGAATTCCTCTCCTGTGCTAACCTCTTCATCTCAGAGTAGCACTTTCAACCTACGTCCTCAATTATTTGCTGGATGTATTCCAATCTCTGTCTTCCTCTACAATTCTTGCCCTCTACAGCTCCCTCTAGGACCATGGAAGTCATTCCCTCAAGTCTTAACAGATGTCCTATCACCCTGTCCCTTCTCCTTATCAGTGTTATTTTCCACATCTTCCTTTCCTCTTCGATTCTCTGCAGAACCTCCTCATTCCTTACCTTATCAGTCCACCTAATTTTAAACATTCGTCTGTAGCACCACATCTCGAATGCTTCGATTCTCTTTTGTTCCAGTTTTCCCACAGTCCATGATTCACTACTATACAAAGCTGTACTCCAGACGTACATTCTCAGGAATTTCTTCCTCAGATTTGATATTTGATATTAGTAAATTTCTCTTGACCAGGAATGCACTTTTTGCCATTGCTAGTCTGCTTTTGATGTTCTCCTTGCTCCGCGCGTCATTGGCTATTTTACTGCCTAGGTAGCAGAATTCCTTAACTTCATATACTTGGTGACCATCAATCGTAATGTTAAGTTTCTCGCTGTTCTCATTTTTAATACTTCTCATTACCTTCGTCTTTCTTCGGTGTTCTCTTAATCTATACTCTTACTCATTAGACTGTTCATTCCGTTCAGCAGATCATGTAATTCACTCAGGATAGCAATGTAATCAGCGAATCTTATCACAGATATCCTTTCACCTTGAATTTTAATTCCACTCCTGAAACCTTCTTTTATTTCCATCATTGCTTCCTATATGTAGAGATTGAACATTAGAGGCGAAAGGCTCCATCCTTGTCTTACAACCTTTTTAATAGGAGCACTTCTTTCTTGGTCGTCCACTATTATTATTCCCTATTGGCTGTTGTACGTATTGTATATGACCAGTCTTTCCCTATAGCTTACCCCCATACTTTTGTCAGAATTTCAAACATTTTGCACCATTTTAAATTGTCGAACGCTTTTTTCAGGTCGACAAATCCTATAAAGTGCTTTGAGTTTTCTTTAGTCTTGCTTCCATTACTAACCACAACGTCAGAATCGCCAGTCTCGTGCCTTTACCTTTCCTAAAGCAAACTGATCGTCATCTAGCACATCTCAATTTTCTTTTCCATTTTACGGTGTATTATTCTTGTCAGCAACTTGGATGCATGAGCTGTTAAGCTGATTGTGCGATAATTCTCGCACTTGTCGGCGCTTGCCGTCTGCGGAATTCTGTGGATGATGCTTTTCTGAAAGTCAGATGGTATATCGCCAGAGTCATGCATTCTACACACGAACGTGAATTGTCGTTTTGTTGCCACTTCCCCTAATGATTTTAGAAATTCGGATGGAATATTATCTATCACTGCTTCTTTATTTGATCGTAAGTCCTCCAAAGCTCTGTTTAATTCTGATTATAATACGGGATCCCCTTCGTCTTCTAAATCGACTCCTGTTTCTTCTTCTATCACAGCAGACAAATCTTCCCCCTCATAGAGGCTTTCAATGTCTTCTTTCCACCTATCCGTTCCCTCCTCTGCATTTAACAGTGTAATTGCTGTTGCACTCTTAATGTTATCACCTTGGCCTTTAATGTCGCCGAAGGTTGTTTTGACTTTCCTGTATGCTGAGTCTGTCCTTCCGACAATCATTTCTTTTTCGATGTCTTCACATTTTTCCTGGAGCCATTTCGTGTAGCTTCCCTGCACTTCCTATTTATTTCATTTCTCAGTGACTTGTATTTCTGTATTCCTGAGTTTCCCGGAACATTTTTGTACTTCCTCCTTTCATCGATCAATTGATTTCTCCTGTTACCCATGGTTTCTTCACAGTTATCTTCTTTGCACCTATGTTTTCCTTCCCAACTTGTGATGGCCCTTTTTAGAGATGTCCATTCCTCCTTCTGAACTCTTCCTTATTGCTTATCTATAGCCTTAGAGAACTTCAACCGTATCTCGTCCTTCCTAAGTACTTCCGTGTCCCACTTCTTTGCGTATTGATTCTTCCTGACTAATGTCTTAAGCTTCAGCCTGCTCTTGATCACTGATGTATTGTGATCTGAGTCTATGTCTGCTCCTGGGTACGCCTTACAATCCAGTATCTGATTTCGGAATCTCTGTCTGACCATGATGTAATCTAACTGAATTCTTCCCGTATCGCCCGGTCTTTTCCAAGTATACCTCCTCCTCTTGTGACTCTTGAACAGAGTATTCGCTATTACTAGCTGAAACTTGTTACAGAACTCAATTAGTCTTTCCCCCCTCTCATTCGTTTTCCCAGGCCCGTATCCTCCTGTAACCTTTCCTTCTACAATTGCATTCCAGTCTCCCATGACTATTAGATTTTCATATCCCTTTAACACTGTATTACTCTTTCAATATTCTCATACACTTTCTCTATCTCTTCATCTTCAGCTTGCGACTTCGGCATGTATACCTGAACTGTCGTCGTCGGTGTTACCGTAGTTTGCTGTCGATTCTGATAGGAACAGCCCTATCGCTGAACTGTTCACAGTAACACTCTTTCTGCATTACCTTCGTATTCGTAACGAATCCTGCTCCAGTTATACAGTTTGCTGCTGCTGTTGATATTACCCTATACTCCTCTGACCAGAAATCCTTGTCTTCTTTCCACTTCACTTCACTGACCCCTACTATGTCTATATTAAGCCTTTGCAATTCCCTTTTCAGATTTTCTAGGTTCCCTACCACGTTCAAGCTTCTGAAATTCCACGCCCCGACTCGGAGAACGCTGTCCTTCGTTGCTTATTCACTCTTTTTCTCTTGGTAACATCCCCCTTGGCAGTCCCCTACCAGTAATCCAAATGGGGGACTATTCCGGAATTACGAGAGCAGTTCAATAAGTAATGCAACATATTTTTTTCTCGGCCAATTTTGGTTGAAAAAACCGGAAATTTCTTGTGGAATATTTTCAAACATTCCCGCTTCGTCTCGTGTAGTTTCATTGACTTCCGACAGGTGGCAGCGCTGTACGGAGCTGTTAAAATGGCGTCTGTAACGGATGTGCGTTGCAAACAACGGGCAGTGATCGAGTTTCTTTTGGCGGAAAACCAGGGCATCTCAGATATTCATAGGCGCTTGCAGAATGTCTACGGTGATCTGGCAGTGGACAAAAGCACGGTGAGTCGTTGGGCAAAGCGTGTGTCATCATCGCCGCAAGGTCAAGCAAGACTGTCTGATCTCCCGCGTGCGGGCCGGCCGTGCACAGCTGTGACTCCTGCAATGGCGGAGCGTGCGAACACACTCGTTCGAGATGATCGGCGGATCACCATCAAACAACTCAGTGCTCAACTTGACATCTCTGTTGGTAGTGCTGTCACAATTGTTCACCAGTTGGGATATTCAAAGGTTTGTTCCCGCTGGGTCCCTCGTTGTCTAAACGAACACCATAAAGAGCAAAGGAGAGCCATCTGTGCGGAATTGCTTGCTCGTCATGTGGCTGAGGGTGACAATTTCTTGTCAAAGATTGTTACAGGCGATGAAACATGGGTTCATCACTTCGAACCTGAAACAAAACGGCAATCAATGGAGTGGCGCCACACCCACTCCCCTACCAAGAAAAAGTTTAAAGCCATACCCTCAGCCAGTAAAGTCATGGTTACCGTCTTCTGGGACGCTGAAGGGGCTATTCTGTTCGATGTCCTACCCCATGGTCAAACGATCAACTCTGAAGTGTATTGTGCTACTCTTCAGAAATTGAGGAAACGACTTCAGCGTGTTCGTAGGCACAAAAATCTGAACGAACTTCTCCTTCTTTATGACAACGCAAGACCTCACACAAGCCTTCGCACCCGAGAGGAGCTCACAAAACTTCAGTGGATTGTTCTTCCTCATGCACCCTACAGCCCCGATCTCGCACCGTCAGATTTCCATATGTTTGGCCCAATGAAGGACGCAATCCGTGGGAGGCACTACGCGAATGATGAAGAAGTTATTGATGCAGTACGACTTTGGCTCCGACATCGACCAGTGGAATGGTACCGTGCAGGCATACAGGCCCTCATTTCAAGGTGGCGTAAGGCCGTAGCATTGAATGGAGATTACGTTGAAAAATAGTGTTGTGTAGCTAAAAGATTGGGGAATAACCTGGCGTATTTCAATGCTGAATAAAATAACCCCTGTTTCAGAAAAAAAATGTGTTGCATTACTTATTGAACTGCCCTCGTATTAGCCAAAGGACAGGTCATCATGACACTTCTTCAATTGCAGGCCACATATCCTGTTGATACACGTTACGTGCCTTTAATGCAGTGGTTTCCAGTGCTTCTGCTTCCTCATGCCGTTGATCATTGCTGATTCTTAGCCCTTTACGGGCAGTTTCCCACCCCAAGGACAAGAGAGTGCCCTGAACCTCTGTCCGCTCTTTCGTCCTCTTTGACAATGAGGGGTGAGTTCTTATGCCGGAAGTTTTCGGCCGCCAATGCTGATAAATAGTCAAAATTTAAGGAGCGACGGTATTCGAACCCGGGACCGAAGACGTTTTGATTATGAATCAAAGATGCTAACTTCTTCTTTTTTTAATCTCATTTTGTTTGATATTGTTCTTTGCAATTGTTAGGGGCGGACATATCTTGACACCCTTCAAGTTCATCGTTGATATATTCACTCAGTTTTTTATTACAGAGGACGGCTAACCTTCTGACCGAACACGCTGAGCTACCGTGACAGCCCCCTAGACCACCAGTCACAGGCTGTAGTATCGCGTAGAAAAGCTATAAAATGGCAGTGCACTGGTGGAATTGTTATTTATACTTGCGTGATTCATGTGAAAAGGTATCCAACATGATTAACAGCATGACGGGAATCAACAGACTCTGAATACGAAGTTGTAGCTGGAGCTAGTAGCATGGGATATTCCATTTCGGAAATCGTTAAGGGATTCATTATTCCGAGACCCACAACCTGAAGAGAGAGCCGGGAATACCACATTTCAGGCATTACTTCTCACCACATGCCACGCAGTGGCCGATGGCCTTTAATTAACGACGGAGCGCGGTGGCGTCTGCGTAGAGTTGTCAGTGCTAACAGACAGGCAACACTGCGTGAATAACCGCAGAAATCAGTGCGGGACTTACGACAGACGTAACTCTTTGACAGTGGGTCAAAATTTGGCGTTAATGGGTGATGGCAGACGACCGACGCGAGAACCTTTGCTAACCGCATGACATCGCCCGCAGCACCTCTGCTACGCTTATGGCCGTTGGACCCTAGGCGATTGGAAAACCATGTCAAGATTTCAGTTGGTAAGAGCTGATGTGGAGTTCGAGTGGGACTTAGGCTTTACGAAGCGATGGAACCGAGATGTCAATAAGCCACTGTGAAAGTTGGTGGTGGCTCCATTATGGTGTGGGCTGTGTTTACATGGAATGAACTTGTCCTCTGGTCCACCTGATCATTGACTGGAAATGGTTATGGTCAATTACTTGGAGACAATTTGCAGTCATTCATGGGCTTCACGTTCCCAGTCGACGATGGAGTTTTTGTAGATGACAATGTGCCATGTCACCAGGTCACTATTGTTCACGATTGTTTCGAAGAACATTCTCAACAAATTCGAACGAATGATTTGGTCACCTAGATCATTTGACGTGAATTTCATATAACATTTATGAGACATAATCGAGAGGTCAGTTCGTGCACAAAATCCTGCAACGGGAACACTTTCACAATTATGAACGGCTATAGACACATCATAACTCAGAATTTTTACTGGAGACACGTCGAGCAGCTGCAGGAGGCCGGGAAAAGGGATATTAGGAAGTATGCCATGACTTTTATCACCTTAGTGTACGCTGTACGCCTATAACTGATTGAATATTACCTGTTGAAATAAGGAACGCCAAACACCTTCTGTTGCTGTGTTACCGCATTCTCTACTTACTCGACGTACTTTCGGTAACAAACAAGCTGGTGAGCTAGCTACTGTCCCTACCACCAAGGACGCCAAGCACGTGAATCGGCATTTCAATGCATAAGTTAATTTTGTGTTTAAGGAATCAGTTGGAAAAAGTTCTCATAGCTGTTTTGTGTAAATATTACTACATATGTGGATGCAAACTGAATTTTTCAATATTTCATTAATTGCTGAACCTTGCAAAATGTACTGTGATCATGAGTATACTTGTGTGGCTCTGAAATTTACATTCACTTAAAAATATTGAAAGGCAAATTTCTGTTTGGCTGAGTTAAAATGTTCTGTGCTGTTGTATATGTGTGTTATTTATAGTTTAAAGGCTATACCTATTCTAATAATGTGTAGATTATTTTGTGTACTGTTTGGTTTTTTTATTTGAACTGCGTGTGTATGAAATGAACATGCTTAAAGATATCTAGTGTTATGATGAAAATTAGTTTCCTTAAAGCAGTGTGAAATTGAAAATTACTCTAAATGCTTTATTTTTGAAAATATTTTTGGAAAAAAGTATAAAATTTCTTATGTGTATATGCTGTATGTGTAATATGTATTTTTTTTGTCCCAACTGAAGTTGGATGGTATAATTTCTTTTTTTTTTTTTTTTTGTAGCAAACACCACTTCGGTGTTATAGATGTTTCCTTGAAGTATCCCTTACAGGAAACTTCAACGAAACAAGGGGCATGTGTAACACCACAGCTCTAATGCTGTACTGATTTATTTTGCTTTTGTTTCATTTAATATTACATTGCTGTGCTTCTGTAAATGTGTGTGATTCAATCGATAACATAAAACTGTATATTTCTTTCTTTGCACAAACTTTGATGTCATGGTTTGGTTCTATGCAGCCGTTTAAATGCTTTGTTCCATTTGGAGGGAACAAAACTTACTGTATATAATTGTAATTTTGTGTGAATAATTTTTTGTAGAAATGTCTATATGTGCAAATGTTCTGTTTGTTTAAAATGATTGTTTACTGTTATGTAAACTGCTGATCCTCACTTAGGGTTCGTTGTTAGTTTGTATGTAAAAGGTGTAGTGGTTCCCCTCGGGAACGGAACTGTGTAGCGCGCGCAAATTGTGGTTGGCCTAGGTGGAAAAGGTGGAACTGATAGTCAGTCGGGGACGAGCTACGAGTCGGGGACGAGCCACCAGTCCGTGCACTGCCATGTAAAAGATGCATATTGTGCTGATTTCGAGAGAGGCTTTTCTTGCTTCTTTCCAAGGCCTCGGATGGATGGATAAATAGCTGGAAATATTCTGGAATTTGTATCTATCATCGCCACCAAGAAATGACCGAGTCCAGCAATGCCGCCTGCAATTCCTCCTACCAACATGCAGTTGCCACCACATTGCGCAATCATTGCATCGTAATACTATAATGATGTACAGTGAAGGATCAGCTTAATGGATGTGCTAATGTGCTGAAATATAAGGTAATTTATATCTGAATTTATGTACCTACCTTGATTTTTCTCCTCATCATAACACATCTCAGGGTCCTCTCCGTTTGAACTAAAGTGATTACCGAGTGTCCTTACTGAAAGTACATTAAAACCCAGTTTTCTAATTAATGCCTCTTGAATATAGTGAAGAGAAAGTCAAAGTTAATGTGGCAAGAGAGTGAGTTAAAGTTAATGATGCTTGCTGAAATAATATTCCTAGTAAAACTGCTTATTTATGTGTTGTTGCCAACTTCAAATTAAAATTTCTCAAGACTGAGGCTTATAAAGTTTTGCTTAGTAAATAATCACATTACTACCTGTTGTTAATCGTAGGAAGTGAGTCAGTATCTTACTTAAATGTTAATTTTATGTCTCACGGTAGTAAAACTGCATAGTAGGAAATTATATGTTCGTGATTACTAAGTGTTTGTCTCTCTTGTGTGCATATTAACAGTATAAGGACAACTCAGTTTGTGTAAGCCCTGAAAGTGATAGTGTTTTTCTGTACCTGTTATAATTTTACAAATAATTCGTGTTGCTCCAACTGTTAGTTTCACTCTTACCGTAAACATATGAGTGTGTCAGAGTTCATTGCACTCGCGTGTGGCCAAGTATAGGTTGTGTTTACCCATTAGAGTTACTAATAACTATCTTCTTGAACGAGAATGTTAATCATTCTCTTGCCTAGTTAGGCTGGCGACCGTTTTCTTTATCAATTAAACAGTTCAGATAGACGAAATTTTGTTCGTACTGTTCAAATATTTACGTAATTCTGACTTTCATTTTCGATAAGCCATTCCCGTTAGGTACAGCACGGTCAACCTAACAAAATTCCTCTCAGAGGGTAACACTGCTCTGTTGCTATATACCATAATTGCTTTAACAAAATAGTTTTATTTCATAAGCTGTTTCCAGTTTTAAGGTTATGGTACAGCAGTAGCAGACAGGAGTGTTATACGTGGCTTTTCCGTGACAGGATTGATTTATTCTGTTGGGGCATAGTACGTAACAAGCCAGATTTGGTATCTGATTACATAAGCTACGTAAATGCTGTTGCAGTGTTATAGGCTGTTTAGGTTTTTATGCTGGTAACGTCACCTAGCTCTCTGTATGAAAATCACTGGCTATGCTGTGTGCAGTCTGTGGCTGGTTGGCACTGTTGGAATATTTGCTATTGTAGTATTGGGCAGTTGGCTGTTAACAGCGCGTAGCGTTGCGCAGTTAGAGGTGAGCCGCCAGCAATGGTGTATGTGGGGAGTGAGATGGCGGAGTTTTGAGAGCGGGTGATCTTGACGTGTGTCCAACAGAGAGAGTAAATTTGTAAGACTGTATGTCTTGAAATTATATATATATATATATATATATATATATATATATATATATATATATATAATGACTTTTGAACACTATTAAGATAAATAAATTGTTTGTTCTCCATCGAAATCTTTCATTTGCTAACTATGCCTATCAATAGTTAGCGCCTTCAGTAGTTACAATCTTTTATTCAGCTGGCGGTATTGGCGCTCGCTGTATTGCAGCGGTAGAAGGTGTATATGCGGTTGTTTCACCTCGACTCACTCTGAACAGATAATCCCACACTCTTTAAGGTTGTAATTCAAGTAAGTGTTTCACGTATGTATGCATTTGTCAGGTCCCACAACCAAAGCGTTCGCTGAATGTTATTTTCGCATCAACTTATGCCTCCTCGTGATACTGAGTTCCTTTCCCCAGGATATCTCCAGTCCGAACGAATATATTCATTATGCATGGTCAGGTATAATAATAAACAAGAAAATGTTTAGCTGAACAGTACAGTGAACATGTTGTTGTTGTTGTGGTCTTCAGTCCTGAGACTGGTTTGATGCAGCTCTCCATGCTACTCTATCCTGTGCAAGCTTCTTCATCTCCCAGTACCTACTGCAACCTACATCCTTCTGAATCTGCTTAGTGTATTCATCTCTTGGTCTCCCTCTACGATTTTTACCCTCCATGCTGCCCTCCAATGCTAAATTTGTGATCCCTTGATGCCTCAAAACATGTCCTACCAACCGATCCCTTCTTCTAGTCAAGTTGTGCCACAAACTTCTCTTCTCCCCAATCCTATTCAATACCTCCTCATTAGTTACGTAATCTACCCACCTTATCTTCAGCATTCTTCTGCAGCACCACATTTCGAAAGCTTCTATTCTCTTCTTGTCCAAACTAGTTATCGTTCATGTTTCACTTCCATACATGGCTACACTCCATACAAATACTTTCAGAAACGATTTCCTGCCATTGGCAGTCTACATTTTATATCCTCTCTACTTCGACCATCATCAGTTATTTTACTCCCTAAATAGCAAAACTCCTTTACTACTTTAAGTGTCTCATTTCCTAATCTAATTCCCTCAGCATCACCCGATTTAATTTGACTACATTCCATTATCCTCGTTTTGCTTTTGTTGGTGTTCATCTTATATCCTCCTTTCAAGACACTGTCCATTCCGTTCAACTGCTCTTCCAAGTCCTTTGCTGTCTCTGACAGAATTACAATGTCATCGTCGAACCTCAAAGTTTTTACTTCTTCTCCATGAATTTTAATACCTACTCCGAATATTTCTTTTGTTTCCTTTACTGCTTGCTCAATATACAGATTGAATAACGACGGGGAGAGGCTACAACCCTGTCTCACTCCTTTCCCAACCACTGCTTCCCTTTCATGCCCCTCGACTCTTATAACTGCCATCTGATTTCTGTACAAATTGTAAATAGCCTTTCGCTCCCTGTATTTTATACCTGCCACCTTCAGAATTTGAAAGAGAGTATTCCAGTTAACATTGTCAAAAGCTTTCTCTAAGTCTACAAATGCTAGAAACGTAGGTTTGCCTTTTCTTAATCTTTCTTCTAAGATAAGTCGTAAGGTTAGTATTGCCTCACGTGTTCCAACATTTCTACGGAATCCAAACTGATCTTCCCCGAGGTCCGCTTCTACCAGTTTTTCCAGTGAACATACATAGCGAAAATAGACACAAGCCTTAAAAATCCACTGAAGTTAACGTGTATAGGGTGATCAGAGGCAGTGTGGACAGCTTGTAATAGTGTTGTAGGCCAGGATGTCCTGAGAAACAACTGTTAAGAAAAACAACTCTATGCCTTGCGCCGTTTCCGAGTTAATTAGGACTGAAGTTAGTCAATCAGGCCATTGTGCGAGCAAATTTAAGGGGCCTGCCAAATATGATTGGCGTCAGTTGTTCTCTTAGAGTGGATGATAGCGCACAAGACTGCTCAGCCTTCGGCTGAGGTTCGATCCTTACTACCGTCGCATGTCCAATTTTTGTATCGTTTTCATTTTCGGTTTTAGGACACCAAACGAGAAACACATTTTACGATACCGTCTCTGGAAGCCTTCTTGCATTTCCTAGCGCAACGGTCTGATTGGGCAACTTCAGCGCTGATTAACTCGGAAAAGGATCGATTATTGATTTTTCTTAAAAATTATTTCTCATCACAACCTACGCTGCAATACCCTCGCAAGCTTTACAGATTGTTTCTGATGCTCTGTACATGCTTGCAAGCTCTGAAAATGTGTCCTGCGATAACAGAGATTACCGAAGAATTGAATAGCACGGAAACGTGGAGTGGGGGAATGGAAACCCCTAACAAAAATTTTACACAGAGTGAGGTTTAACGACTGCACTTGGTTCAAGAATCATGGAAGAAGACTGGAAATCTCCCCCCCCCCCCCCCCCCGATTATTTGAATAATTGAAGTATTCACACAAGTATTACCACATTTGGATTCGTTAGTTCAGACACGCAGGCGTCTACAAAATTGGACCATGTCCCTAAAACCGCATTTCCACTGTATCCTTTGTACATAGTGAATGACTTTTTATAATTTTATGAAACAAAGAAAGACAATGAAATTAACTACAGTCTATTGTTAGTTCGTAGCAGGTTTATGGCCTGTCATCAGCCTCTATCATTTCTACTTTTCCCAACCTGATTAGTCATATAATTCAGTTTCTTTCAGCTGTTGCGCTGTACGAAAATTTCAGTTATTTGGTTACTTCAGTGTGGACTGTTCAAGACTACTTATGCAATTCAACTTTCCCCGTGGTTCCCTATGAATATAATTATCCACGTGCTACTACTATGAGGCATCGGCCTCCTCTTGACCTCTTCCTCACATTTTTTTTCGTCACAGTGGAACCGTATCTCACGTAAATAACTGAATCTCGCGTTCCAGTTATACAAAGGACGCGGAACATGAGTGGGTATGAGAGTCAAAGGGTGCTGTTGTTAGTTTTATCTTGATTACAGCATTCTTTAGCCTGCTTTCAATACCACTTCCTTTTTTCCTAACATACCTGGGCGTCGGAATGGTTTCTGGTGCTGCGTGTTGGGGTCTGTCAACTCACGGTTCTCGCGGTTCTGACACAGGTGGATCTTCACAACATGCTTTCGGCAAGTGACTCCCGGGCGAGACACGAAGAGTCTGGCGCTTATCGGACAATGGCTAAGCCTCTTATAGCGGAAACAAAAGTACATCTGTGGCTCCTGTTTGGGCGAAGCGCGGTTCGGCAATGGTGTAGCGGAGCACGCCAGGGCGAGGCCATCATTACCCGTTGACTACAGCAAATGCGGTCTGGGTGATAGCTGACCTGAACATCAAACAAACGTTGCGTTTAAGACAGAAGAATACCACTCGCCAGTCAATATAATATCGTCTCTAGAACGGGGAATGCTGACTCTGAGTCTTCCGTGGGAAAGTAGACACCTAAAATTTTTCGACCGCGTATCCAAAAATCTTACGAGCACGACGAACGACCGCCACACCACGGGAATCAGGCCAGCTGGTTGCTGAATGGTTGGTCGACTGTTATCGTTTACCGTTCATCAAATCATATCATTCAGACAAAAAATCTTCTTGTCAGAAGATTAACAACCGTAAATAATAAAGCGCACGTTCAGAATACGAGGAGTGAGGAGGTTCTCCACGCAACCGCTGAAGAAAGCAAAGAAAATACTGCCAAGGGGAAGGGATAGGACGATACGAAATCTATCAAGGGATGAGAGCATAACGTCAGTGGTAGTAGATAGAGTTGTACCGTGTAATAATTTTAGGAGAAGATAAAAATTGGGATAAATCCAGTAAATAGTTGAGGACCTAGGATGCAAGTCCTCAGAGCTGTTCTGTGTTAAAGAGGTTGGCACAAGACAGGAATTCTTGTTGGGCTGCATCGTACCAGTCAGGAGAATGAAGGCGAATAAAAAAGTTTTTCAACTATCGCTATGCAAACATATAAGATAAAAACAGTTACCTTCGATTGGCTCTGTCGTGAAAATAAAATTTGTAAGAGACTATCTGTATGCGGCAGAATTAGGTATTGTTGTGACCCCCTGGCTACGACACAGTTACAAACATTAGATATGGCCATTTTTTCTAAAGAAGGCATTTCTTGCGAAAATAAATCGATACAACCACTTTCTCAGGACCTTGTCAAACTTTAGACGTCGCAGGTAAAGGGAAAAATCGAGAGATGCTTTAATCAATAACCGCGAGAGAAAACCAATGGAGGTAAAGTGTACATTCGGAAATCACTAGAAGATAAAAATATTCGTGCACGCGCCCATGAAAGCTTCTTCCACAAATCCACATCGGTTTGCCATGTGCAGCAACAACAACGACAAGCTACTCTCCATGACTAATCCGCCTTTTTAGCACACCATTATACTGAGTCAACACGTTTCCGATAGGCACAAATGCAATTAGTCAACATTAGGCAGCAAGTTCTATCTTGTTGACACAAGCACAACATTTTGGTTTTCCACATTAGCATTGTTAAATACCTCAGAGGTGTGCATGTTCCGAGGTAAGATGAATCAGAGAAACTCTATTTCAATTATGTGTGTTGATTCTGTACATTTCAAAACAACAGAATACGACATGCTCTTTCAAGGATATAAAATACCTCTCTGCAAATCTGTCGTGTGGGTGAACACAACTTTGTAGAAAATAATATTCTTAACTATCTTTCAAGTCGTTCGTGAAAAACCAGGCCGCCGCTTCTCATATGCCAGCAAGGCCATCAGCAGTTACCAGGAGAAAACGATACGAAGATAGACGACCAGCTGAGTGCTACCTTAGACGCTGCATCCCTTAGGATCTGCAAGGACTGGACCGGACTGACAGAGCGGTAATTTAACGAATGGTGGAACCAGAAACAGTTGACGTGAACATGAATATGGTTAAGCAGTATAGCTTCAGTTTTACAACTCGTACGATCTCCGCCATCTACCCTCTGTATCGTGCTGTATCACGAATATATACCATGTAGGAACCGGAGAGAATTTTGGCTGACGTCATGTCGTAAATAAAATAACTGTATATACAGAAAGGTAAGATTAATGCACCGACTGCCAATGTTCATGCAGATATTACAGCAGAATACAGACTTCTGTTCAAGAAACCACAACGAAATATCGTAAACGCCCCAGTTGGGACTGCAGTAGTAGAAATTACAATTTGGTTTTACGTAAGACAATTTATAATTACACAAAAATTAGAATTAAAAGCAGTACAGTAACAAGGATTTGTTAAAATAATAATTAAAAAGGCTTTTAACTTAATCGTCATGCTTTTTCAACATCCAATCCAATCATGGAGTTCAGAGGCATTGACAAGACAATTTTATAAAATTCTAACATTCTGCGTGGTATCTGTTGTTCTATGTCATGTCTCCTTACCACTTTCGCGCAACGACACTCTGAGCGTGTTTTTTAGGGAATTGACTAGTTTGAACCTGGGACCTGTTGCTGGTAAGGAGACGCCAGATCACACATGACATGTAGAGTTCAGAAGAGTTCAGCGAGACTAGCGATGATACAACCAAATACTTAATGATTTCAGCGTCAGCTCCACTGCACTCCCTGTAAAAGAATCTTAATACTAACTAAATTTAGTGGAAGGGGTTCAGGGCTTTCCTATTTTTAGTTAGCTGGTAAAATAACTTCGAAAAAGCAGTTAGGTTTACCATTGGAAATTTTATTCTACTCACAAAACATTGTTTATAAATTGCACTATTGATAAAAGGAAATGTTTTAATACAGGTTGATAAAAACCAACTGCGTTCAACAAAAAATGTGAACGAATATTCCCTGAATGGGTCTCTATAATGGATCGAATGATGACCTATGCCACATCACGTCTATAATCTAGATTTATGTTAAGTTTCATAAAAGAGAAAACTAACAAAATGGTCTACAGTGACCCTCAATTATCTTTAATTACTTATTTAACTTGTCGTAAATTACAGTGGCTGATGTGGCTTCTCAATAATTATATAACAGAAAAATCATCGCGTTTCAGATTTTAACTTACATAGCAAATGTGAATACCATGAGCTTTAATTGACGATCGACACTAGTACTACGCAAAAAGGGGGTGTAACAGATGAGACTTCTGCAGTTCTGAGTGAAGCTTTATGCGCTGTTATGCAGCATCGCGTGTGTTCACTACCTTGTCGTTGGTTAGGCAGCGTCACCGTGGCAGCAGGCGGCGCAGCTCCATACAGCTCGCCGTCTCGGAAGCAGCTCTCTCCTAACTTCTCCTTACTATAATTTACCGAAGTTGGTTTAAAAAAAAAATCTGGCTGTGTTTTCATCTGACCAAGGGTCTCAATGTTAACCATAAGTTCCACCTACAAAAAGTCTGTCTATCCAATGAGAAACGTTATAGTTTTCGTGGTGGGGCAATGATTTTAAAGTTTGCAACGTAACAGAGACGCGAAAAAGTCTCACGCTAAAACTTGCAGCTGGTGTGGCCCTTTTAGTGTTATCGTAATATGTATACTGTTCTTCTGGACGACTCCAGCTTTTAACATGGGCTGGTGGGTGGTCCTGGTGGTTAGATGGTGACGTGGGTGTCCGTCCCTTATCGTAGGGCCTTCTAGCTTAACACGGTTCTGCTCTCGGCTTCTGTTCTCGTTTCTCCTCTCGGAACTGCGTCTGTCTCACGGTGGGAAGGTATGACATGCATTTAGGCATTCTTGTGTTAGTCTGTGGTATTCCATTTGCTCACTCGTTACTCGTATTACTTTGGTTAATTTAATGTCACGATTTATTCGGAGCTATATGACATACTACTGGATTTGCTTATCATGTTAGGGGTTTCATGGAAGGTGTTGGATTTGCCTGACACCGTCCATATCACCACACTTCGAACTTAATTTTTGCACGGAAGTTAGGCAATGATTGAATCGTTGTCTAAGTCAAAGCAATGATTGCATCGTTGTCTAAGTCAGTCAAAAATTATTCCTTTATCTAAATTTTGTTGCCTACTGTTGAGCCACATTATTCTGGTTCTATGCTAGTTTGTATTACTAATTTTTTATTTTTATATTCTTCCACATTATTCTCAAAAACATGTTTGTATTGACAAGAGAAGAATATTTTTATGCTATTATTATTATTATTAATTTTTAATTATTTTCTTTCTTTATTTAAGTGTGAAGTTAGTTTTTTAAGAAGTTTGTTACTGAAAGTAAGGAGTCTCTCACATCGATTTTCATAGAAATATTTTTATTTTGTTGCCTACTGTTGAGCCACGTTATTCTGGTTCTATGCTAGTTTGTATTACTAATTTTTTATTTTTATATTCTTCCACATTATTCTCAAAAACATGTTTGTATTGACAAGAGAAGAATATTTTTATGCTATTATTATTATTATTAATTTTTAATTATTTTCTTTCTTTATTTAAGTGTGAAGTTTGTTTTTTAAGGAGTTTGTTACTGAAAGTAAGGAGTCTCTCACATCGATTTTCATAGAAATATTTTTTTTATAACTGTAGTAATTAAGTAAAATCTATTCCTAACACATTTTCTAAATATCATGTACAAGTAAAATGTTTTTGTTTCTAGACACTCATTTCAACATTGTTACACTAACAAATAAGAATTATTTCCAAGAATTGCTTTGACAAAGAAATATACATACACAAGTATTGAGATATTATCCTAACAAATGGTACAAATGTTAAAAAAAGGGAAAACATCCAACAAGATAATTTTTTATTCTTTGTTTTTATAGGGAGAAAATAAGTAAAATATAGTTATTCTTTTACTTTTATGAGGAGAAAATAAGTGGCATATAGTTTTTCTGTTTATTATGCCTTACTTTTGTTCTTTATATGCTGCCCATTTCAGAACTAATGACTTATTTTTATCGATAGTCTATTTTTTACTTAAGTCCATAGTCAATGACTGTTATTTTGTAGTTTATTAGCTGTCTGGTGTGCTTAGTGTATTTAGTTTTTCACATGTTTCTTTTGGACAATTCCTACATCACATAATTTGATTTCACACATTCACACAATCCTATGAATGTTTAAGCATGAGGTTGGCGAATGTGTTTGCATGAAGGTGATGGACTTGAGCAAGATGTATGTGGGCAAGTATTTGATGTACAGCTTCGTTTCTCGTTCCATGTTGGCTTTGCAAGTGTGTGTTGCTGTTGTGGAAGTCCCATAATGGAATGGAGCTGTGAGTGCAGAATCTTGTGGTTTACTGGCTCTGTATGCGTGAAAGTCGTCGTTATGTGTCGCTGAAAGCGGTCGTTTTTCGTTGAAATACTTCACAGACGACTAGTTTACAATAGGATAGGGTTTTGGGTAGTTATGTCGTCTATTCTTCACCCATCTTCTTTCTTGGTCTCAATCTTGCGAAACTTCAACTTCTACTCTTCCTGCTTTTTCTCTGCTTCTTTCTTGCTTCTTGGTTCTTCTCTGGACTGGATATGCAAATATTTATTGGTAACTAGTCGCTTTGAAGTTCTCCTCTTAGTAACAGTTTGATAAATTGTTTCAGCATGTTATTTTTACTTTGTGGAAGTTTTCTTCAGTTTCGTACATCAGTCTGCTGTTTAATAGCAGTATTGTGACTTTTACACATTTTTTTTGCCAGTAGTGGCTTGCCCAAGCGGTTCTCTCGTCGGGCCGTTTTTTGCTCGCTCCGCTGAGTGCGGGCGATCCAAGATCCTCTTGGCCTTCTGTGTTCCGCCACTCTGTGGTACCGTGTTCTGTCACAGCAGGGTTCTGCCACCCTGTGGTTCAGCAGATTTACTGCCCACTTTGGCTACAAGAGCCCTCTGTTTGTCTTGCTGTCCTTTCCTTCTCTTGATGCTTCTGCCTTGTAGGAATCGTGTGTTGCTAATTACGTCCTTTTCTTTCTTGATACTTCTCGCGTTGCCACTTGTGGGTCATTGCATCTGGTCTTTGCCGGAGTTTTGCAATGGTTCTTACAAAAAGTTTTACTTATATTCATCTAACATATGACTAGTACCTACATTGTTTTACGCCTTCTTAAAAAGTTTTACAAATGTCGGCACCCTTTCCATGTTACAATGCTAAGATATTTTGAGTCTTAACTTCTACAAGAATTCTCAAATTCGTTTTTTATTTTTGTGTAGTGTCACAGTGTATAGTATTTTAGTATTTCATGCTGTTAGACTATCTACACCTTATTGCTTCACCTGAATCTATGGTACTATTGGTGTTTTTTTTTTTTATTGAAACTACTTTCTTTTTCCCACCTTCCTCTCTCTTTTTTCTTCTTTCTTCTGATGATCTTATCTGCAACATAAACTTGAAATATTGTGCTAATTATTTACCAGTAATAAAATTAATCTTCAAATGTTTTGATATGGCTCACATGGTGAAGTCCTAAGGTTTTGCCTGTTTTTGGGTTCATTAGTTCCATGTATTTTGTGTTTTTGTTTGCTGGAGAGATGGTGTGTTTTTACAAATACTTTCTGGCCTACTGAGAATGTTCTTTTAATTGCTGTTCTATCTCCTCTTTCTTTTCTTTTAATGGCTGCCTTTCTGATGTTGGAGAGTGCTGTTGCTATGACTTGTTTGTGCTGTCTATGTGGTACAATAGGAAATCTAACATTTTCTCTGGTTATATTTGAGGGTTCAATATTTTTAAGTACAGTAACTGGAGGTAGTAGTGTAGTGCTATGTGGCGTTTCATTTATTACTTCTTGAAAATCTTTAAGGTATATATCCCAAGTGTTGTGTCTTTTGCCTGCATATAATCGGCATAATGTGCCTATGTCCTTCATAGATCGTTCTGCTGGATTTACGCTAGGTTTGTACTTAGATATGTAGATGGGTTTTATTTTGTGTTGTTTTGACGTGTTATGCCATTGCACTGATTTGCCTTGTGGGCCATTATCCGAAATTATTCGTTCCACTTGACCTACTTGTGTGAGAAAATCTTGTCTAAATGCTTTACTTATAGTAAGACCTGTTGCCTGTTTTAATGGTATAAAGGTAATATATTTAGAAGTAAGTTCCAAAACGACAAATATGAAAATATATCCATTTTTTGTGCGTGGGAGGGGCCCCATCAAATCTGTTGCAGCTATTTGTTTTAATTTTTAGGGATTATTGGAAACATAGGTGGTTTGGTTTGAAAAGTGACGTGTTTAGCCCTCATACATTTTTTGCATTTGACTAATACTGTTCTAATGCGTCTTTCCATAATAGCAAAATGGCTTGTTTGTTTTATTTTTTAAAAAGCATTTCTTTGGTCAAAAGTGGCTATTACTTAAATGTGTATACCATATGTACTTATTAATTAGTTCATCTGGGATATAAATTAACCATTCATTCGTTGCAACATTTCGTCTAAAAAATAAAACATTGTTTTTTACGAGATAGTGCTGTCGAATGTCTGGAAAATCCTTACTTCTCCACTTGTGTTTGATTCCTGGTATTTTGGGATCCTTGTCCTGTTCTTTGCCTATGTTTTTCAATGCTGTCGTAATGTAGTTTCCGAAAGGTACTTGTTTCATATAGAACATTGTAAACTGGTCTTCTGCTGCTTGCAAACCTATGTTATTTGATGCACCCTGTGGACATGGTGATAAAGCATCTGCTAATACATACGATGGTCCTTGTATGTGTGTAATAGTGAAGTCAAATTCTTGTAGTATTAACATCCATCTGGCTAACCTCCCATGAGTTAGTTTGGTGGATAACAGAAATTCTAATGCTTTGTGGTCAGTGTATACTTTTGTTTCTCTTGTGTTTACAGGAAACACATCTAAAACCCTCTGATGCTCCTGTACTCAGGGGCTATACGTTGTATCGCAAAGATGACCTGACTGGAGACAGAGCCAAAGGCGGAGTCGCCGTGTTTGTCACTAATGACCACCACTCCTCTGCTCTCCCCCTGGATACTGACCTGCAAGCAGTTGCAGTTGCAATTCATTCCCGTCGAAGGCTTACTGTTTGCTCCCTTTATTTACCCCCTCTGGATGCAATGACCTTAGACGCTCTCACAGATCTTATCGACCAACTCCCGCGCCCCTTTCTCCTCCTGGGAGACTTCAATGCCCATCATGTCCTGTGGGGCTCCACTTCTCTTTGCGCTCGAGGTCGAATTTTGGAGAGCCTCCTCACATCTCAAGTGTTGTGCATCCTCAACACAGGTACTCCGACTCATTTCTCTACTGCTACAGGGTCATTCTCAGCCATTGACCTATCTTTCTGCTCTCCAACCCTCACCGACTCTGTTCACTGGGAGGTCATTGACGACCTTCATTCCAGCGATCACTTCCCCATCCTCATTCATCTCCTGGATGGTGTATTGCTGGAGCAGAGGCCGCCATCGTGGATGGTTGGCAGGGCTAACTGGCCTCTGTTCACTCGATTGGCTGTCTTTGAACGCCACAACAGCGTACAGGAATGGGTGGATCACATCACACTTGTGATCCATCATGCTGCTGACCTGTCCATGCCACAGTCTTCTGGCCCTCCTAAGCGGCGCCTTGTGCCTTGGTGGACGGATGAGTGCCGTTCAGCCATCCGGGACAGGCGTGCGGCTCTTCGCCGATTTAAATGCCGCCCAACAGCAGTCAATCTTACCGCCTTTCGCATCGCGAGAGCCAGGGCACGCCGTGTCATTAAAGAGAGCAAGAAAAGGTCATGGCAGGAGTTCCTGGACTCCATCAACCGTTCCACTTGTTCCACAAAAGTATGGGAAGCCATCCGGAGGATTTCCGGTAAACGCAGCCGTCTACCAATAGCTGCAGTCCTGAACCAGGGATGCCTCCAAACAACACCCAGAGCCATTGCTCAGACGCTGGCAGAGCATTTTGCACAAAGTACTGCCACTGCAACCCAGGATCCAGCATTTCGTCGCTACCGTGCGACTGTCGAACGAGCGAAGCTGGACTTTCGGTCGAACAATTCTGAGGCCTACAACTCCCCTTTCTCCATGTGGGAACTTGAATCGGCACTTACTGCGGCTTCTGACACCGCACCAGGTTACGACCGCATCCGGTACTCCATGCTTCGCCATCTGCCAGCGGCGTCAAAGGAAATCCTCCTCGAATGTTTTAATCTCATATGGCGGACGGGAGTTTTCCCCACCTCGTGGAGGGAGGCAATCCTCATCCCTCTCCTCAAACCAGGCAAGGACCGCACATGTCCCAGTAGTTATCGTAGTATTGCCTTGACAAGCTGTGTCGGAAAGACCCTGGAACGAATGGTTAACCGTCGTCTGGTCTGGCTGCTAGAGACCAGGCAGCTCCTTAGCCGCTTTCAGTGTGGATTCCGAAAATTTCGGTCCACAGTCGACAACCTGACACTCCTCGAGGCGGCTATTCAGCAGGCTTTCCTCCGTCAGCATCACTGTATCGGTATCTTCTTTGATATCAGCAAGGCATATGATACTACTTGGAGACACTGTATTCTTGCACAACTGCATCAATGGAGCTTTCGTGGCCGCCTCCCCATTTTCATTCGGTCTTTCCTGTCTCAGCGGTTTTTTCGGACCCGCGTTGGTAACACACTGTCTGATCGCTTTGAGCAGGAGAACGGTGTCCCCCAGGGCAGTGTTTTAAGCGTTACCCTCTTTGCCATAGCCATAAACAGTATAACGTCTACAGTGAGGAGTCCAGTACAGTGCTCCTTGTTTGTGGACGACTTTGCTGTTTTCTGTTCCTCCTCCAGTGTTGCAACCGTGAGCCGTCAGTTGCAGCTAACAGTGCGGCGGTTAGAGGAGTGGGCTGCAAAGACAGGTTTTCGGTTTTCTGCCGATAAGTGTGTTTGTGTTCCTTTTAATCGTTCTCGTCGTCTTTTTACTTTGCCTGCCTTGCATATGGGGGATGCTGTCCTACATTTTAGAGACGCAGTGCGGTTTCTGGGACTAATTTTTGACTCCAGGTTGTCATGGCTGCCACACCTACGTGACTTGAAAGCCAGATCCCTGAAGGCACTCAACATCCTCAAGTGCCTCAGCCACAGGTCTTGGGGCGCGGACAGGGCGCGTCTCCTTCAGTTTTATCGGGCTTTTGTGCGTTCGCGGCTGGACTATGGGTGCACAGTATATGGGTCAGCGAGGCCGTCTTATTTGCGGATCCTTGACGCTGTCCACCATGCTGGGATTCGACTGGCCACGGGTGCTTATCGGACCAGTCCCATACCAAGTCTCTGTGCTGAGGCTGGCGAACCGCCACTTACCATCCGGCGGCAGCTCCTTCTGGTGCGCCAGGCTTGTAAGTTTCTTGCGGCTCCCAGCTCGCCTGCTCACCGCCTTGTTGCCCATCCACCTCTGGACCGCCTTTTTTCCCACCGTCCCCGGGCTACGTTGCCATTTGGGATCCGTGTGCAACGTGTTCTAGAGTCGCTCGGTGTGGAGTCTGTACAACCCCAAATCCAGGGTTTTAACCACCTGCCACCCTGGTTACTGAAGAAGCCCAGAGTGATTTTAGATTTATTGCAGTACAAGAGAGATTGCACTCCTGCCACCGTTTTTAATGCAGCATTTTCTGCCATTTTATCTGAGCACCACGACTATGTAGCTGTTTTTACGGATGGGTCGAAACAAGGGGATTCTGTTGCTTGCTCAGTTGTTTTTCCATATCGTGTCCTTAAGGTCCGACTGCCTCAGACTTTTACTGTCTTTGATGCAGAATTGTCTGCGATCTTGCGGGCGCTGGAGGAGATGAGACATTCTTCCTCTCCTAAATTTCTTGTCTGTTCCGATTCCCTCAGTGCCCTTCAATCATTGCACCATTTGTATCCGGCAGTTACAGTAGTCCAGACCATCCAGGATGCCCTCCTCCGACTACAGCGACTGGGGAAGGTTGTAGCTTTCTGCTGGGTTCCGGGGCATGTTGGCATTGCTGGGAATGAAGGGGCAGATCTCGCAGCCAAGGAAGCGTGTCTTGATCCACACGTATCTCAGTGTGCTATCCCCTTGCACGCACTGACCTCGCTGTTGAGCTCTCGAGTCATGTGTCGGTGGGAGGACGAGTGGCTGGACGTGACTGACAATAAGCTCCGTCTAGTCAAGCCCACAACGCGTGTGTGGTGTACTTCCTTTCAGCCCCATCGACGGGACGAGGTTCTCCTCACTCGGCTTCGAATAGGCCACAGCCCTATGACGCATGGCTTCCTGCTCCGGCGGGAGGACCCTCCACTGTGTGGTGCTTGCGGCGTCCAGGTCACTGTGCGCCACGTTTTATTGGATTGCGTTTTATTTTCTGACCAGCGGGCCGCGGCTGCCTTGCCAGCGGACCTGCCAACTCTTTTAGGCAACACTCGGACGAATGTGGTTAAAGTTTTAAAGTTCTGTGCCATGTCGAATGTTTTTACAAAGATTTTAGGGAGGGGATTTTAACTTGTTTCCTGTGTGACAAGCTCGCCCATATTTTATGTAAGTGGCCAGACACTGACGGTTTCCTATGTCATCCTTGTCGCTATGTTATCCCTTACCTTAGGTTTTACCTTCTCAGGTCGTATTTTCCCTCTTTTCCTACTTTGAGTGTGTTTTTCAGTTTTATTAGGTCTCTCCACATTCGTTCCTTTTACTGTGTGTCAGGGCGCTGATGACCTCGATGTTGAGCGCCCATAAACCCCAACACACACACACACACGAAAATGTTGGAAGCCCCATACAATGGTCAATGCTTCCAGCTCCGTGACTGAATAGTTTTTCTCGCTTTTAGTGATTACCCGACTGGCCAATTCAATTGTTTTATATGATCTTAGCCGTGCCTGCTCGTATTCTTGGAATAAAACAAATTCTAAACCTGTTCTCGCGATATCAGTGGCCATACAAAAATTTTGTGTTAGCTCAGGATGTGCTAAAATCGGTGCTGTTGTTAGTGCGTTTTTCACTTTTAAAAATTCTTCATTGGCTTGTTGATCCCATACCTATGGTATGTTTTTTCAAGTCAGTGCACATAGGCATGGTGTTGCGAGAGAGTCGATCCAAATAAATTTTTTATAGAATACGGTGAGACCTAGAAATCCTCTGAGAGTTTTCTTATTATATGGAGTACAGAATTCTTTGATTTCCGTTAGTTTTTCTGGGGTCAGGCATTACCCCTTTCTCTGAAATTGTGTGTCCTAGAAATTTGACCTCTCGCCTTCCAAATTTGGATTTTGTTATATTTACTGTGACCCCATGCTCTTTCATGATCTGTAAAAACTGGTTTAATGTGTCGTTGTGTTGTTCCCAAGAGGGTTCTGCTATAATCACATCATCGACATGAAAAGTAATTTTTTGTAAAATTTCAGGACTGAGTATAGTATTAAATCCCCCAATAAACGCTGCTGATGATATGTTTAAACCAAATGGCAATCGTTTAAACTGTTAACATCTATCGAATACGATAAATGCTGTAAATTTTCTACATTCTGGGGCCAGTTCTATTTGCCAGAAACCACCCCGTAAATCAATTGATGAAAATATCTTAGCACCGTGGAAGTTTTGTATCAATTCCTCTAATTTTTTTGGGCAATCTGTCTCAGTGGATTATCATTGTGTTGATCTGTCTGGAATCAAGCACAAACCTGATGCTCCCATCTCGTTTTTGTACAATATGGAGCGGGCTGTTATACGTGGAGGTAGCTGGTTCGATAATATAATCATCTAACATTTTAGATATCTCCTGGAATACTTTATTTCTGTAGCTTAATGGGATTGTATAGCGGGGCACTCTAAATGGTTTGTGCTGTTTTACTTCAAACTTGTACTGAAAGTGTTTAATACTGCTAGTCTTAGGTGGAAATACCTCTGCTTTATCTCCCAAAATACTCTCTAATTCCCTTTTACTGTGTTCCGAAATACCTTCAACTTCTTGCAATTTTTCGTCGATTCCTTTATGGACTTCTAACACGGGTTGAGGAGATTCCCCCTTTTGTGCATACCATTATAACTCTTCATACTCTTTATCTCGTGTCATTCTTAATTGTTTGTTTTAACTGGTATTTCTTCTAATTTTAGCTTTTGCTCAAAGAGAAGTGTGACATTCCCGAATGTTACGCTACCTTTCCCCATATCTATTATCGCTAGCCTCTCATTTAAAATATCTGTACCTATAATCAAATCTACAGTTAGTTTAGGTATAATCACTGAGTTGGCTTCGATCTTTTGACCCTGACACGAAAGAGTTAACCTTGTTTGTCTCGTAACTTCCGAAGCATTGTTTCTAATACGACCTCTTACTTTAATCTTACGTGTTTTCAAAACTGGCAGTCCTTCATTGGCATTACACTGCATGAATAAACTTTCTGAGATTGCAGTCATTTCACTTCCGCTATCAATTACAATATGGATTGGGATATGCTTTACCATGGCCTTCACAATTGGTTGAATTTGAAATGGTTGGTTGTATTCTTCTTCTTCTTGCATCAACGAATCCTCCACTGAATCATACATGAGTGTTTTCAGGAATTTCCCTTGTGAATTCGAACTTTCTGCAGGATAAGCTTCGACTGCTACTTCTCTCTCTTTTTTATTTCCTCTTCTCAATATCTTCCTTCATTTACGCTTTCTTCAACATCCTCTACTTTTTCCTCATCCTCGTCTATCTTCTCCTTCTTCGTCGCTACTTCCATATAATCGCATCTAAATGCTCTAATTATCGCTTCATAATTTCCTTCATTATATACGATGGGTTGTGTGGCCACTAGTAACTTATTTTCAACTTCTGTCGACTGCGCATTATCCTCGTTGAATTTCCTTTCTCTGGTTTCCATCTCAAATAGCTCTGCAATACTCATTACTTCGTCCTTTCCTCCTACATTCGTTGCGCATGCCTCTGGTAATTCATCTTCCTCGTCAGTATTCTCCCAATTAATTTCGTCCCAACACGATATTGTTATTTTCCTGTCTTCGTTTTCATCTGGTCCCTGCGGATTTGTTTCTTCCTTCTTCTCTTCTCGTGATAAGGTATTTACTTCTATGTTCAGGGCGCTGCAATTGTCCTGGGTCGGCGCGTCATTCCCTTTGGCTTGGGCGCTTAGCTGTCAATTCGAACGTTTATCGGGGTTTGGTGGTCTTATCTCCACCTTTTCTATCTGTATTCTCTTTTCTTGTTCAGCTTGTTGATAGTGGTTTCTTTGTTGATAATTTGTCGGTCTATTGGTTCTGCAGTACCCGTTCCGGTTGTCGTTATTCACTCTGTAACAATTGTTGCCGTTCCTGGGTGAATTATAGTTATTGCCATATTCTCTTCCAAATCCATAACCTGTTCTTTGTTGAAATCTATTGTGGTTTCTTGGTGCGAAGTTATCACGTGGTTCGTAATTATTGTTTCTTCGTACTGTGTCTTGTGGATTCCAGTGCTTTTTGCTTTCGTTCTCACATGCGCTTCGTCTTTTTCTTGCGTCATCTTCCGAAAATATGAACTCTAGTTCCCTTAGAATACCTTTGAATGTTTCGACGTCATTTCCTCCGCGACCTACTAATGATTGCTGGTATTTCAATGGTAACTTCATGTCGCATAATTTAATCGACTCTCCGTCACTGTATGGTACATCTAAGCATTGATTTTTCTTTGCCATTAATTCGAAAAATTTCACGGGACTCTTCTCTCCTGAATTTCCAAAATATGGGTTCTGTAATAATTCGTACTTCACTCTGTTCTGTGCTTCGCTGGACCAATATCGTGAGAGAAACTTCTCTCTGAAATCTTCGTACGATCGGCATGTCGCTGCAACATTTTGCATGGTTTCTGCGACTGTTCCTGACATGTGTGCACATGTAAAGTCTAATTTGTGTGCTAGCGTCCAGTGTTCTGGTAATCCTACTCGGAATTGATCAATAAAAGTTCGTGGATGTAATGAGTTTCCTTCTCGAAAGTGTTGAAATTTTCTGTCTGTGAGGAAATGATCGTTGTCGTAATTCGTCGTAGTCCCATATGAAATTTGCGATTCTTCACCACTTATGTTTGTGATCATTTCTCCCGTCGTTCTTTCCGGTTGTGGTAGATCCATTGGATATTGTCCACTGTAACTTTCGCGTACCCGCGGTCCAGGCTGTCTCATTTCACGTATGTTACTTTCCGCCCGTGATTGGAATCGCAAATGCATGATATCTTCATTAATTGTTTGTTTTTCCGGTGCTGTTACAGGTACGGATGTGGTTGCAGACTCAGTGCTTGTTCGATCCTGTTCACTACGCTCTTCAATGGTTTGCAACAACTCTGTTCGCAATTTATGAAATAGTCGCTTCGTTTGCGCTTCTATTTTGACTATGCGGTTATCATACCTTTTCAGCGCTGCTTTTGTGATACGTTTGTGTAACACACTGTTTTCAACAATTTTTCGCGCTGTACCTGCTGCTTGTCTAGTAATTACGTTTATCTGTTTCTCTAGTTTCTTGACATCTCCCTGGGTGTTGTTACGTAATGTTTTGATCTCGTCCTGAGTGTCATTACGCAATGTTTGTACGTCCGCTTGTACCTTGTCAATGTCTGTTCTCAATTGATTGTGACCTGTTATTAAGTTTCCTATCACTTCTCGAGATTCTTTTGCCTCGTCTTCAATATGACTTAGGTGTATCTGATTTTTTTTGTTTTGTTCTTTAATCTCACGCATTTGTCTCGTGGTTTCTGCAATTTGTTTCGTCGTTTCTGCATTCTGAATTTTAATTTGGTTTGCAATTTCTTTATTTTGTCTCGTCATGGTTTCCGTCATTAATTGTAATAATTCTGCCAGATTGGTGGGTCCTATTGCGTTTTCTTCCGACGTCCTACGCTCTGTGTTTTCGCCCAAGTGTTGGTTTGCAACCGATTGCATTGAACTGTGCGGTGACACGTTTCTGCTCGAGTTCCTTGTACTCTGTGGTGAGGGAGCTCTGATTACTTGTACTATGGGTTCTACGTATTCAAGACGCAAGTTAGAATCCTCATCGGCTGCCTCTCTACTTTCCTGCTCCTCTGTCGTATGCTGGCTTACGATTTCTATTCCTTGACGTACATTATGCTCGTTATGGTGCGTTATCTGTCCTATTTCTCGCGATACTGCATCGTCTGTTTTACTGTCCTCTATTCTCTGTCCATCTTCATGTCGGGTCTCTACTTCAATTCGGTCAAGGTCTCGGTCTGCCATTGCTAATCTTTCTGAATCCCTTATTTTCTATTTTAAAAGCAATTCACGCGCCCTACTTCGCATCAACATACGCCCATACGATCTCACACGTTTCATAAACTTTTTGCACACACGACTTGACAATCCATTCACTTACTTGTTGGGTCAGAACCAACTTGTCGACGATGTATCCGCCACATGTGCTCTTGCATTGGAGAGAAAACTTAATTCGAACAATATTAAAATTAATAACTTAATTATGCTATTGTCTCTGCTCGAATGTCTAACGTTCTATTGAATACTTTCTTACTATCTATCGCTGCAGCTACTGTTTTCGACTATTTATAACTTTAGGAAAAAAATTTGTTACAAAAATTTTTCAACAAGACATTTTTCTGACCTAGTTAGGCATGTGGTCGACCTTCAATCATGGTATTTTACCATCCTGGCAGGGTCGCCATTCTCTAACATTCTGCATGGTGTCTGTTGTTCTATGTCATGTCGCCCTACCACTTTCGCGCAATGATGCTCTGAGCACGTTTTTTAGGGAATTGACTAGTTTGAACCTGGGACCTGTTGCTGGTAAGGAGACGCCAGATCACACATGACATGTAGAGTTCAAAAGAGTTCAGTGAGACTAACGATGATATAACCAAATACTTAATGATTTCAGCGTCAGCTCCACTGCACTCTCTGTAAATGAATCTTAATACTACCTGATTTAATGGAAGGGGTTCAAAACTCTCCTGTTTTTAGTTAGCTGGTAAAATAACGTCCAAAAAGCAGTTAAGTTTACCATTGGAAATTTTATTCTACTCACAAAGCATTGTTTATAAATTTCACTATTGATAAAAGGAAATGTTTTAATACAGGATGATAAAAACTAACTGTGTTCAACAAAAAATGTGAACGAATATTCCCTGAATGGGTTTCTATAATGGATCGAATGATGACCTATGCCACATCACGTCTATAATCTAGATTTATGTTAAGTTTCATAAAAGAGAAAACTAAAAAATGGTCTACAGTGACCCTCAATTATCTTTAATTACTTATTTAACTTGTCGTAAATTACAATGGCTGATGTGGCTTCTCAATAATTATATAACAGAAAAATCATCGCGTTTCAGATTTTAACTTACGTAGCAAATGTGAATACCATGAGCTTTAATTGACGATCGACACTAGTATTACGCAAAAAGGGGGTGTAACAGATGAGACTTCTGCAGTTCTGAGTGAAGCTTTATGCGCTGTTATGCGGCATCGCGTGTGTTCACTACCTTGTCGTTGGTTAGGCAGCGTCACGGTGGCAGCAGGCGGCGCAACTCCATACAGCTCGCCGTCTCGGAAGCAATTCTCTCCTAACTTCTCCCTTACTACAGTTTACCGAAGTTGGTTTAAAAAAAAAAATCTGGCTGTGTTTTCATCTGACCAATCAGGGTCTCAACGTTAACCTTAAGCTCTGCCTACAAAAAGTCTGTCTATCCAATGAGAAACGCTATAGTTTTCGTGGTGGGGCAATGTTTTTAAAGTTTGCAACGTAACAGATACGCGAAAAAGTCTCACGCTAAAACTTGCGGCTGGTGTGGACCTTTTAGTGGTATCGTAAGATCTATACTGTTCTTCTGGAGGACTCTAGCTTTTAACATGGGCTGGGGGGGTCGTCCTGGTGGTTAGCTGGCGACGTGGGTGTCCGTCCCTTATCGTGGGGCCTTCAGTTTAACACGGGATTTCTCTTAACACGGCTTCTGTTCTCGTTTCTCCCTCAGAACTGCGCCTGTCTCACGGTGGGAAAGTATGACATGCATTTATGCATTCTTGTGTTAGTCTGTGGTATTACATTTGCTCACTTGTTACTTGTATTACCTTGGTTAATTTAATGTCACGATTTATTCGGAGCTATGTGACATACTACTGGATTTGCTTATCATGTCAGGGTTTTCATGGAAGGTGTTGGATTTGCCTGACACCTTACAAAATGATTGTTATATTAAAGGAAATTCTTGTAACAGTCATAATAATGTATGACTGGAAGAGCCTACAGTTCCGTGATGCAATATAGTAAGTGGTCAAGCTAATCGTTTTTTTTTAATGCTGTGTAACACACATCTTAATAAACGAACATTCTTGCAAGGATTTATGTGCAACTGAATATTTAGAGATAATTCTGTTAATTACTGAAACTCCACTCGTGGTCGCATTATATATTTATAAAGTATTTCGCTACATATATATCACTAAACTCTGTTATCTAAGCACGCTGTACTGTGATACTTGATGTCTAGTTTAATTTTTATCTTGGGCTACACAATGATAAACTTTTAACTATATTAATGTCACGAACACAGTAGAATGATAATAAGTTAATAAGGTGATCCATGTAAAATATCTTGCGGAATGCTCTTTAATTCCGCTACATTTGAGAACTGTTACCCACGTGTATCATGATGTGCCACAGAATGAGGTGGCGCAGTGGTTAGTACACTCTACTTACATTCGGGAGGCCTGTAGTTCAAACACGCTTACTATCATCCTGATTTAGGTTTTCCGGGATTTCTCTAAAGCACTTTAGGCAACTGCCGGGATGTTTCCTTTGAAAGGATACAACCGACTTCATTCCCCTACCTTCTCTAATCTGATGGGGCCGATGACCTCGCTGTTTAGTCTCCTCTCCCAAATCCGTCAACCAATGAACCACGATGCGCCACTTGATGTCTATCATATTTATAACTGTTTTCCGCAGGACACTGAGTGGATGTATTTTTAAAGACCATATTTTATTATATCATAGGAACGATGTAACCTTCATACGAATGAAACCACATAAATAAAGAAATAGTATTATAGAAATTACTCTTCATTACACGTAGAACATGTAGTTGGATGTCCAGGTATCACTACCAGTTGAAACTGATTCGAAGCACATGTTTCTAGTATTCTAGTGTAGCTGCAGTGCTGTCCAACTGGATGACACGTCTGATTTTGAGATGTAGCCTTCATGCAGTGAATTGGATCTTACAAAACATTTTGATCACAGGTAAACGTTACATCAACATATGAATAAATCCATATAAATAGAGAAACTGTATTACACTTCTTACACTCCATGATCTATAAAGTTATGAACTCAGTGGCTAGGTGTCACTAGCTTCACTCTACAAATTACTCACGCTTATATGTAAAACTCGTAGCTCGATGTCTTGATAGCGTTGGTAGTTGACACAGACTGGAAGTAATTGTTTCTGGTATTCAAGAGTGATTGCAGTGCAGTTCCGATAGATAAACAGTTCTGAAAACAAAATGTTGCATTCATGCACATAGTTTTTCAATTATTATTAACCTAAGCTTAGACCTGTTACAACGTTATGTGACCACACTAGTAGCTCGTATTATGCATGACTTTAGTGCTACTAGGATTAAATTTTCACCCCCCCCCCCATATGTGAAAATCATTATACAGTACGTACAAACACAGGTGAATCAAACTCCAGAACCTTATGGTAGAACGCTAATGCCTAGTTACAATGGCTTCGTAGCCTCGGGTAAGGAGACATACCAGTTTTTACTGTATTACACTAGTATTTCTTAGGATTTCCAGATAATGCACAACTTTTATGATTTTTAGAAAGCCTGCAGTTCTTGGAAGAAAATATATCTTCTTATCATATAATAACTGTGAGGATGTATCACACACGTACCAGTGCAAATTACTTCAGTTTCCAATGTCTAAGGGCGTAAATTAGCTTAACACGACTAACACTGCACATAGCCATGTGTAAACTATTTCATTACAAAAATGAGTCTAAACTACAGGGATACATTTTTTTACCATAAACAGCTGTGTGTTACGTTTTCTTTTTATGATATGTCTAACACACATTATAAGCAACTGATTCATTATGCATCATGACTTTGAATTTTTTTGTGTGACTGACACAAGAAGTACACAGCTATGGCTGTTACTGCCTAATAGGTTTTAGATCCCACTGAATAACCCCATGTACGTCACATCACTAGTATGTATGTATCGCTCCTCACTAGCAGTACATTTATACTGTAGGCCACTTCATTTTATCATAATAATTACAAATATGGTACACCATCAACAGCTTTTGTCTGTTTGTAGGTCATATTACGGTATGTAATAGGTACTGGTTCAGTCTGATGTAGTTTCTTTAATATTTTAGTTTCTCTTTTAAATAATAATATATTATGTGATAACGTTTGAAAAAAGTAACTATATATAATGTGACATCGTATATTGTGCAGCGTGAGAAAGGGTACATTTATTACATCCAAATGCCCTGAAGATAGTGTAAAAAACACTGAAACTGGTTACATTGGCATCAAACAAGTAAAACATGTGATGTTGTTGTCCTTACCATGTGTAATATACAATAAAGCTGATGTCCCAATGTCCACCAGAGGATGAATGTACAGAGACAACACGGTTTGTGACAAATGGAATTAATGAACACATACAAATACCTGAGTAAAACAATCTCTGAGGATATGAAATGGAGTGACTACATAAACTCAGTTTTAAGTGAAAAGAGGGGAGGGAATTAAGATTAAGGGTCAACAGCAGGGTACTAGTAGGATACAGTCAATCTACAAATGAGATGTTTACACAACACACGTGCGATCTATCCTTGAATACTGATCAAGCGTGTGGAATCTGGCGATACTAAACATAAAGAATGAAGGAGAGTACAAGTTGTGCGGGTCTGAACCATGGGAGAGCTTAACAGAATTGCTGGAGAACCTGAACCTTGAGATGTCTGTTGTCCCATGAAAGTCTACTTACAAGGATTCAAGAAATAGTATTAGTGGAGGCATCAAGGAATATACTATGTTCCTCAATATGTTGCTCCCATAGTGACTCCAAAGACAGCAGTAGACTAATTCCACTGTACACAGGGACTTTTATGCATTTTTGCAGTGGGCGGCTGTTAGTGGTATGAGTATAGATACCATGATGACTGGTATCTTAATATGTACTCACTTCAGTGTATTAGTTACTTTTTCTCTGTGTCTAACAGTCTTCCCACAAGCAGATCACATAATTTACTACCTGATGTTTTCTGCAAAGAGGTAACTGTACCACGAAGTGGACTAGCTCTTTGATTACAGTCAGTTTTCTTTTGCTTCCACACTTCAATATCTGACTGCTTTCCAGGAAAAAATAAACATTTATGGCGTACTTGTGCCATGCGTACGTGGAGGTACTAACGAAACTAAAAACATACTTTTCTTAATTCTGTAATTATTAGTCTGCAAATAAAGTAAATAGTGCTGTATATTACCCTCAATCAGCAATAGACATATCTGTGTTATACCCTTAACAACATGTATGTATGATACGATGGAAAGTACCCTCTCCCATGCAGATCACAATGGTTTGCAATATCTGTAAGTAGATGAAGTAAACTCATCATATGTCTACAGATTAAACAAAACTCTTTAACCATACACACGTATTAAGAACTATATTTATAATGCCTGTGAAACGTTATCTGAGGGAGCACTATGTACACTATTGGGACCAACAATATTATTTGTTTAAATTAGTAAATTAATATAATCTAATTTTCAATGGGAACAGTAAACATTCATTGTAAACTTCTCTAAATGATAAAAACTTGTCTTCCAAGATCACTTGACCTCTGTCCTCTGGATTTTTCTGCCTGAGGTACCTCGAAAGTGGTTTGCAAAAATTATCTGATTGAGGAAGAGGAAATCTGTTAGCTACTAGTGGCAATGTTCGTGATAAAACTGCATGACTAATAGCAATATTCTGTAAAAGGGATTCAGTAATGACGAATGTTGGTCAATACTTTGTTTGAAAAAATATGCAACATTGTATTCGAGTAAACAAAAAACTACCAATACCATATAAACAACAATTACCTAAATAATAGAGGAGGAAGGAGATTTTATCAAACTGTCAGACGTCTTCTAATTAACTGACATTAAATTAGCTGCTCTAATAATGAAAAGCTTCTACAGTGTCAGTTGTAATACGGTTTATAGGTTTAAATTCAATTAGGACCTTGTCTTCTGTTACCATAAGATATATCTTGACGGGTTCCACGTAGCCATCAGTTCTCTCGAACGATGGGATCCATGGGACACTATGACTGAAAATGACGCATGAATACCTAGAGCAGCAAAATTCTGTCAAGTTTTACGACATGATACGGATTTGTTTCAAAGAATTTGTAACACAATGCACAGACCCATGTTGTATTGCATCCAAATTTGAGCACAACACACGGAACGCTTTAACAGATTCGAATGAACAGGAGTGCCATTGTATGTCTTGTCAAGGTAGAGCATAGCTGAAATTCTAGTCCAGTTATATGGAAACTTAATCGAAATATTTTCGTTACAAATACATTTGTAATGATCGGCAGCAAGAGGCGGCAACCGGTGCTGTGCCAGTGGATTACGAGGAACCTGGCAATGCCGATGGTGAAAATTATTGTTCTGAATCTCATGACTTTATACATTTAGGAATACTTGATTTCCTCAGCCCGCTAACACTTGCTAATCATATCTGTATAGAACTGACAAAGATGAACGCACAATGCTGAGATTAGCTAGGACACTATTTGTTACTGAAGTAAGAAATAGCTTGGAAGAAGACATTTGCAGATGGCTCTTTCACGGAACTCCATCTACCTCTACATCTAAATTCATTAGTACTCTGCAATTCACAGTTAAGAGCCTGGCAGAGGGTTGATCGAAGCACTTTGAAGGTACTTCTCTACCGATCCAAGCAGAAATAACGAACACTTAAATCTTTCCGTTCGCGCTCTAATTTCTCTTATTCTATAATGATGAACATTTCTCCCTGCGTATGTGGGCGCCAACAAGATATTTTCACACTCTGGGAAGTAAGTAGGTGATTGAAATTTCATAAAGAGGTCCTGCCGCAGCGAAATACGCCTTTGTTTTAATGACTGCTACCCCAATTCGTGTATCACAGTGTTGTATTTCATAAGAACGATATTATATCGATCCGTGCTGGCTATTTGTCAGTAAATTCTTTTATTCGATGTGATTCATAATGTTCACTTATAATATATGATCCAAAAACTTAATGCATATCGACGGCAATGATATTGGTCCTTAATTCAGCAGATTATTCCTGGTTGCATTTTTAGGCGTTGGTGAGGCTTGTGCTACTATCCAGTCTCTGGGTACGGATCTTTCTGCAACCGAACAGTTGTGTAAGATTGCAAAGTATGCAGCCACAGTGTCAGCATACTCTGAAAGGGAAATGACTGTTGTATAATCTGGAACGGAAATCTTACCTTTCTTAAGTGTTTTAAGTTGCTTCGATACACCAAGGACATCTGCTTCTAAGTTACTTATGCTGGCAATTGTTCTTGATTCTAATTCTGGAATATTTACTTAATCATCTTTTGTGAAGGAATTTCGGAAAACTGTGTTTAGTAACTGTGCTTTAGTTTACTGGGACGTTTCTGTTTCCATTTCTTTCACCTGTGTTACTTTTTCGGTACTTTTATACACCCTTTACAATATAGTATATCATTCAAATAATAAAATTAACATGGGTATAGTAGGTGTCTTAGTTATCTTGGGCTATAAGCAAGATGTATTTGAAACTTCCCCAAATCCGTAAATTTCAGACGAAATCGTCAGTTCACGTTAACTGAAATGTTGTATATTATTATTCACTTCGTATCAGGTTTTGGTTTGACAATCACTTTCTGTACAGTTAGTGATAACTGTTGTCAGCACGTACTGTAGAGAAGGCTGAAAAACCTATAGTTTTTGTGTCTGTCTTGTTTCTTGCGATGGTGAAGAACTGCAGCATTTTCAGTTTTGGAGAATAGCCAATTGTGGTGGCACCGCCAGACACCACACTTGCTAGGTGGTAGCCTTTAAATCGGCCGCGGTCCGTTAGTATACGTCGGACCCCCGTGTCGCCACTATCAGTGATTGCAGACCGAGCGCCGCCACACGGCAGGTCTAGAGAGACTTCCTAGCACTCGCCCCAGTTGTACAACCGACTTTGCTAGCGGTGGTTCACTGCCTACTTGCGTTCTCATTTTCCGAGACGGTAGTTTAGCATAATCCTTTAGCTACGTCATTTGCTACAACCTAGCAAGGCGCCATTATCAGTTACTATTGATATTGTGAATTATGTACCATCAAGACTGACGTTCATCATTAATGGATTAAAGTTAAGTATTCCACCAGCTACGTCCGTTTTTCTAAAGTCATGGGTGACTGGAATTCGAGTGTAGGAAACGGGAGAGAAGGAAACATAGTAGGTGAATATGGATTGGGGGACAGAAATGAAAGAGGAAGCCGCCTGGTAGAATTTTGCACAGAGCACAACATAATCATAACTAACACTTGGTTTAAGAATCATGAAAGAAGGTTGTATACATGGAAGAACCCTGGAGATACTAAAAGGTATCAGATAGATTATATAATGGTAAGACAGAGATTTAGGAACCAGGTTTTAAATTGTAAGACATTTCCAGGGGCAGATGTGGACTCTGACCACAATCTATTGGTTATGACCTGTAGATTTAAACTGAAGAAACTGCAAAAAGGTGGGAATTTAAGGAGATGGGACCTGGATAAACTAAAAGAACCAGAGGTTGTACAGAGATTCAGGGAGAGCATAAGGGAGCAATTGACAGGAATGGGGGAAATAAATACAGTAGAAGAAGAATGGGTAGCTTTGAGGGATGAAGTAGTGAAGGCAGCAGAGGATCAAGTAGGTAAAAAGACGAGGGCTAGTAGAAATCCTTGGGTAACAGAAGAGATACTGAATTTAATTGATGAAAGGAGAAAATATAAAAATGCAGTAAGTGAAACAGGCAAAAAGGAATACAAACGTCTCAAAAATGAGATCGACAGGAAGTGCAAAATGGCTAAGCAGGGATGGCTAGAGGACAAATGTAAGGATGTAGAGGCCTATCTCACTAGGGGTAAGATAGATACCGCCTACAGGAAAATTAAAGAGACCTTTGGAGATAAGAGAACGACTTGTATGAATATCAAGAGCTCAGATGGAAACCCAGTTCTAAGCAAAGAAGGGAAAGCAGAAAGGTGGAAGGAGTATATAGAGGGTCTATACAAGGGCGATGTACTTGAGGACAATATTATGGAAATGGAAGAGGATGTAGATGAAGATGAAATGGGAGATAAGATACTGCGTGAAGAGTTTGACAGAGCACTGAAAGACCTGAGTCGAAACAAGACCCCTGGAGTAGACAATATTCCATTGGAACTACTGACGGCCGTGGGAGAGCCAGTCCTGACAAAACTCTACCATCTGGTGAGCAAGATGTATGAAACAGGCGAAATACCCTCAGACTTCAAGAAGAATATAATAATTCCAATCCCAAAGAAAGCAGGTGTTGACAGATGTGAAAATTACCGAACTATCAGTTTAATAAGTCACAGCTGCAAAATACTAACACGAATTCTTTACAGACGAATGGAAAAACTAGTAGAAGCCAACCTCGGGGAAGATCAGTTTGGCTTCCGTAGAAACACTGGAACACGTGAGGCAATACTGACCTTACGACTTATCTTAGAAGAAAGATTAAGGAAAGGCAAACCTACGTTTGTAGCAATTGTAGACTTAGAGAAAGCTTTTGACAATGTTGACTGGAATACTCTCTTTCAAATTCTAAAGGTGGCAGGGGTAAAATACAGGGAGCGAAAGGCTGTTTACAATTTGTACAGAAACCAGATAGCAGTTATAAGAGTCGAGGGACATGAAAGGGATGCAGTGGTTGGGAAGGGAGTAAGACAGGGTTGTAGCCTCTCCCCGATGTTGTTCAATCTGTATATTGAGCAAGCAGTAAAGGAAACAAAAGAAAAATTCGGAGTAGGTATTAAAATTCATGGAGAAGAAATAAAAACTTTGAGGTTCGCCGATGACATTGTAATTCTGTCAGAGACAGCAAAGGACTTGGAAGAGCAGTTGAATGGAATGGACAGTGTCTTGAAAGGAGGATATAAGATGAACATCAACAAAAGCAAAACAAGGATAATGGAATGTAGTCTAATTAAGTCGGGTGATGCTGAGGGAGTTAGATTAGGAAATGAGGCACTTAAAGTAGTAAAGGAGTTTTGCTATTTGGGGAGCAAAATAACTGATGATGGTCGAAGTAGAGAGTATATAAAATGTAGGCTGGCAATGGCAAGGAAAGCATTTCTGAAGAAGAGAAATTTGTCAACATCCAGTATTGATTTAAGTGTCAGGAAGTCATTTCTGAAAGTATTCGTATGGAGTGTAGCCATGTATGGAAGTGAAACATGGACGATAAATAGTTTGGACAAAAAGAGAATAGAAGCTTTCGAAATGTGGTGCTACAGAAGAATGCAGAAGATTAGATGGGTAGATCACATAACTAATGAGGAAGTATTGAATAGGATTGGGGAGAAGAGAAGTTTGTGGCACAACTTGACCAGAAGAAGGGATCGGTTGGTAGGACATGTTCTGAGGCATCAAGGGATCACCAATTTAGTATTCGAGGGCAGCGTGGTGGGTAAAAATCGTAGAGGGAGACCAAGAGATGAATATACTAAGCAGATTCAGAAGGATGTAGGTTGCAGTAGGTACTGGGAGATGAAAAAGCTTGCACAGGATAGAGTAGCATGGAGAGCTGCATCAAACCAGTCTCAGGACTGAAGACCACAACAACAACAACGTCCGTTTTTCTAAAGTCTAATTTCTTTGTCCTGTTCCAGACCTCACGCCAGCCTGCGTGAGCTAAAACGCGTGCCTTTCGCCCTCCTCTAGTAACACGGTGTTAGCTCTCCTGCCAACCACAACATCGGCGACGAGGCAAAACCGCGTTCTTATATATACTGCCTTGATTTACTTGTGTAATGGCTTCGCCACAATCTCCAGATGTACTGTCCGAATTTTATCGCTTACAGAATCAGCAGACGCAGGCATTACTGGATGCCCTGGGACAGCTCGTCCAGGGTCAACGTGCAATGCAAAACAATGCGGCAGCTGACGCTCCACCGCTAACGCAGCCACAACACGCAGTTGCACCAACTTTTCGACCTTTTGATGCTGCACTGGAAAGCTGGACGGAGTGGTCATGCCAATTTGGATTCCATCTCGCCGCCTACAGAATTCAAGGTAACGAGCGGCAGCCTTTTTTGCTATCATCGGTCGGCGTACAAACGTACCATGTGATAGTAAAATTATTTCCCCGACGCGACATAGCAACTCTGTCCTACAAAGAAATTTTGTCTGCATTAGATGCATATTTCAAAAAATCAGTCAATGTAGTTGCGAAAATGTATACCTTCCTTCGTACAAAACGTACGGCAGGTCAGACTAATCAGGAGTGGGTTGCAACCTTGATAGGCCTTACTTGGGATTGTGCTTTTGAGTGTCAATGTGGACTCTCTTATTCAGATACTATGGTACATGATGCAATGGCACAGAACGTTTCTGATGTTTGTATAAGGGAACAGATTTTGAAACTAGTCAATCCCTCCCTTCAACAAGTGATGGACATATTGGATCGGCAAGACACACTTGATTTTGCTCAGGAATCATTTGAAACTTCACCTGCCATGTGTCACGTTAACCGGCCCGCCGGGCGAGCTGCACGGAACAGTAAACAGCCCTCGTGCCTGGCTGTGCCGCTGCCGCCAGGCTCTCAGCCACATGTGCCGCGCCGGCAAGCAAATGCAGTGCTCAAATCCTGCCTGCGGTGCGCTACTAGACATTCGTGTGAGAATTGCCCATCACGCCAAGCTATTTGCTTTTATTGTAATAAAGAAAGGACATGTTCAGAGTGTTTGCCAGAAAAAGCTCAGATCGGAAGCTTGAAATCATTCCAGGTCCTTTGCTTCGCACCGGAATCGGAATCGAACCAAGGATACTCAGGCTCGTGAAACTTCGCCCATGGAAATTCATGTAGTTCATTCCACTCCACCCAGTGCCACTCTCTCTAACAATGACTGTGTTCGTCCCACAAATAGTGTGCGTCGACATCGCCAGAACTCCCATCAAGTCGCAAGTGATTTTGTACCAGTGTCAGTTCACGTTGCACGAGACAGTCGCTCTTGTCATCAACAATACAATAAACTTATTGTGGACTTGGACATTAACGGCAAAGTGATACCATTCCTTCTCAATACCGGGGCTCCAGTTTCACTGATCAATCAGGACACTTACAAACTGCTGGTCACACCTCCGTTGCGTGCCACAAATGTTAAGTTAACTAGCTATTCAGGTCAAGAGATCCCTGTGTTAGGACAGTGCACCCCTCTTGCTACATACAAAGGACAAACAAAACTTGTGTCATTTTACGTCCTTTGTTCTTCTTCTGCAGGGAACTTACTGGGTTTCGATTTATTTCATTTGTTTAACTTGTCTATAGTAAATCAGGTCCTATCAGTGAACCAGACTGTGTCCTTCCAACAGTGTTTCTTGTCTATGTGAAGAATTTGCAGACATTTTTGCACCGGGCCTCGGTTGCGCTAAGAACTACAAAGCACATTTGGAACTGAAAGTAAACGCGCAACCGAAATTTTTCAGAGTGCGCGTTGTGTGATGAGGTCGCAAAAACACTACACGATTTGGAATCACAAGGTGTAATTGAACGTGTGCAGGATTCTCTCTGGGCATCACCCTTAGTAATTTTGCCAAAACCTTCCGGAAAAATGAGACTTTGTGTGGATTTCAAGGCAACAGTGAATCCACAACTAGTGATTGCAACTTTTCCTTTACCCCACCAGGTAAATATTTTTCGAAGTTGGACCTAGCAGATGCGTACTTGCAAATACTGGTGGACGAAGAATCCCAGCCCGTATTGGTGGTTTTGGTGGTTAACACGCTTCTTGGTATGTATCGATTCAAACGACTGCCATTCAGGTATGCATCCGCCCCTGCATCGTTTCAGCAATATCTACAAACTGTTTGAGCGTCGGTCCCTACTGCAGCAAACTATCTGGACGATATTGTGATATCCGGAAAGACGGAAGAAGAACATTTAGCCAATCTCAGAACATTATTTCAGGTCTTGCGAGAAAATGGTCTTCGCTTGCGGAAGTACAAATGTGTGGTTTTTGCTCGTGACTTGCCATACCTGGGACATGTACTCAATGCCCAAGGCATACATCCCAGTCCCACGCACCTTCGTGCCATACAAGACTTGCATTCGCCGCAGAATTTGAAGCAGCTTGGAAAAATAAATTACTATAACAGATATGTGCCACATGCCTCTTCCATTTCAGCTCCGCTTCATCGCTTACTCCGTAAAAGTGTTCCGTTCGTCTAGACGACGGAATGCGAACGCACCTTTCGCCAGTTGCAATCGGCGTTGCTTTCCAATACTTGCCTTACGCCATTCGATCCTCGGAAGCCCCTTTTGTTGATGGTGGATGCATCGGATTTCGGGATCGGTGCCGTGCTTGCGCACAAAGATCGATCGCACGATCGCCCTATTGCCTTAGCGTCCAAATTGCTCTTGTCTGCGCAAAGAAATTATTCACAGATCGAGAAAGAAGCATTGTCTCTCGTATTTGGTGTTACAAAGTTTCATGATTTCTTGTATGGTCTTCACTTTTCCATAATCACAGACCACAAACCTTTGAAATCACTTTTTCATCCGACCAAGCCTGTACCTCCACGTACAGCGCGGAAATTCATTCGCTGGTCTATTTTCCTCTCGCAGTACCGCTACGATATCCTGTATCGGTCGACTGCTAAGCACGGAAACGCCGATGCGTTGTCCCGTTTGCCTGTTGCTGAGGATAGGGCATTCGATTCCTCCGAATTTGCTTGCATGTTCATTGATGCGGAAACCGATGACGTGGTCGAATCGTTTCCAATTGATTTTCGTCGTGTAGCTACAGCCACAGCTGCCGACTCTGTCCCTGCTACCGTTTTGCGTTTTGTTGCTACGCAATGGCCCTTGTTAAAGTCACGGATCGGGGATCCGTTGGTTCGCCGATTTTTTGCTCGCCAGGAGAGACTTTTTGTATGACGTGGTGTTTTGCTGTTGCGTCCTGATAATGATCAGTCCAGGGTTGTGGTCCCACGTTCGTTGCAGTCCTCTGTCTTACAGCTTCTCCACCAAGGACATTGGGGTATAGTGAGAACGAAACAACTTGCTTGTCAACACTGTACCTGGTTCGGAATCGATGCCGCGATTATGAATATGTGCTCTTCTTGCATGGTGTGTGCCGATCAACAATCAGCACCACCTTGGAAATTCTTTGCATGGCCAAAAGCCACTTCCGCTTGGCAAAGCCTACACATCGATTTTGCTGGTCCATTCTGGAATGCTCGATGATTGGTTGTGGTAGATTCATTCAGTAATTTTCCTTTTGTTGTCCAGATGTCTTCCATGACGTCATCTGCCACCATCCAAGCGTTATCTGCTATCTTTTGCATTGAAGGTCTTCCACAGACTATTGTTTCCGACAATGGCCCACAATTCATGTCAGCAGAATTTCAGTCATTCTGCAAGGCCAATGGTATTCAACATCTGACATCCGCGCCATTTTTGCCACAGTCAAACGGTGCCACTGAACGATTGGTCAGGACTTTCAAGTCACAGATGTTGAAGTTAGAAGAGTCGCATTCTCGGGAGGATGCGTTATTGCTCTTTTTGTCCTCGTACCGCTCTCAGCCCCGAGATAGTCGCTCGCTGGCTGAGTTGCTCCACGGTCGCCCTCATCGAACCTTGATGTCTTTGCTACATCCGCCGCATCAGGTTCCTGTGCAGCGGCAGACACCTGCTTTGGCCCCAGGCGACGTTGTCTACTACCGCCACTACCGAGGTTCAAGGCGTTGGCTCGAAGGGCGCATTCTTCGCTGCCTCGGACGCGCTATGTATCTGGTTTTGGGGGCCTCTGGTGAGGTGCGCCGCCATCTCAACCAGCTGCGCCTCTGTCGTCGCACGGGATCTGCCGCTCGCCGTCTGCTTTCAGCGACGGTGCCGTCCGGTCAGCGCCCTGGGGACCCATCTACTGGTTCGCCTCAGCCCCAAGTGTTACCGACGCTGCGTTCCGTTTTGCCCCATGGCGACGCGCCGCCGCCACCGCCGCCGCCGCCTGTTCTCCCGCCGGCGACGCCCGCAGTGGGCGCGTCGCTGTAAGCGCCGGGCGCCTGCTTGGGTCACGCGCCGCCGATCGCTTCCCGTGACCAGTTGTCCTCCGACATGGAACTCTTGCCCGCTCCGGACCATATGTCGTCTTCGCCCGTCGGGTACCCCGGCCCGATGGAGGTCGACCCTTCGGCCCCTCCCGTCTCTCTGCAGGCCCTAGATATCGCCATCGCTGTACATCTGTTGTTTGGCTCACATTTTAATGTGTGAGACCTAACTCTAGCCCGTAAATGACTTAATTTTGTTTCGATGTTCAACCCAGTTATTGTGCAGCATTAAATGTAGAAAACCATTGCACGAAATTTTGAAGAGTTTGCAGAGGTAAAAGTCCATAGCGTATACTTTCCGTATGGTCGATTTTAGTTGCCACAAAGTTGAGAATGAAATGTGGACGAGGTACGTAAATTTCATATAAAATTTACTGTATAACAATATCTCATTTAATTTAAGTACCACATAAGTGTCGTATGTAATATTGAGAAATATTCCGTCTTTCGCGACTGTAATAAAAGTTTTATTTACACTGGGCGCGTTTGGCTTTATTTTAAAGCACTTCAATCAGTCAAAGGAAGTGGGGGGAAGGTATCAGTCAAGAAGATGTGTAAAAATCTAATTTTTGGGTCAAATAGTTTTTGTGGAATCGAATGATAAGTGTGTCAAAGCAGTCGGAAACACCATGTGTCAGCACAGGCGAGCAGTGCAGTGACAAAATCGCGCACAGCGCGGAATGCGGGGAGCACGTCTCTGTAGCAGCGAAAGGGTTAATGCGGCCGTAGTGGCTTTACTTCATAACCCGCTTGCTCCCCCCTAAACGTAAGCTTGCGAACTATACTATACCATGGCGCTGCTTCTCTTGGCGCGTGCGTCGTGTGCAACTGGCAACGCAGCAATTTCCCGCGTCTGGGCGGGCATGCGCGAGCCGCCAAGGTAAAAGAATTCAACTACAGTAGACTTCTTCTAGGCGGGAATGCTCTCTTCGCATGTGCCTAGTCTGCTTTTATGTCCTCACTGGTCCATCCGTTATGGGTGTTTTGCTGCCTAGCTAGGAGAATTCCCTAGTTTCGTCTGTTTCGTGATCCCCAGTTTTGATGTTAAGTTTCTCACTGTTTTCACGTCTGCTTCTTCTTATTGCCTTCATCTTTCTTTGCTTCATTCTCAGTCCATATCCTGTACTCATTACTCATCAGCCTGTTCCTTTCACTCAACTCATCCTGTAACTGTACTTCACGTTCACTGCGGATAGCATTGACATCAGCGAATCGAATAATTTTTATTCTTTCACTCTGAATATTAATCCAGCAGTTTGCCCTTTCTTTCAATTCTGTCATTGCTTCTTCGACTTACAGGTTGTCTTTTTAATCCAAGAATTCTTTCTTGGTCTTCCATTCTTATTGTTTCGTCCTGGTTCTTGTACGTTCTGTGTATTACCCGTCTTTCCTTAGAGCTTACATCTATTCTTCTCAGAATTTCGGACATATCACATGATTTTCTATGGTCGAACGCGTTATCCACGTCGACAAACCCTGCGAAGATGTTTAGATTTATCTTCAGTCATGTCTCTATTATTAGCCGCAACGTCAGTACTGCCTCTCCGGAGCCTTTACCGTCGGTAAAGCCAAACTGATCGTCATCTAACTTATCATCAATTTTGTTGTATACTCTTCTCTATATCACTTTTGTCAGCAATTTGGACGCATCAACCGTTAAGCGCATTGTGCTATAATTCTCGCCGTTGTGGACCCTTGCTGTCTTCGGAATTTTGTAAATATTGTTTTTCCGAAAGGCTGATGGTCTATCACCAGTCTCATACATTCTACACATCATCGTGACCAGTCGTTGTGTTGCCACGTCTTCCAACGACTTTACATATTCTATGGAATGTTATCCGTCCCTTCTACCTTATTTGATCTTGAGTCTTACAAAGCTCTTTCGGGGTACAAGGAAGGAGTCTCCACGAAGATCGTGCAAGCTCATTATTGCAAAGAGAGGATGAGTTTTAGCACGATCGGGCGTATCCTGAGCGTTAGGAAGAATCCTAGCTGCCAATTCTTCCACCACCAGGACCAAAAAGAACAAAGGCTTTTATCAAAGCCAGTTCTTAGAATAATATCCAATAATATAGAAGGTATTTCATCTGATAAAGAAGTTTTATTACCTAACATTCGAAAACAAACAGCCTGTGATTTTCTATTAATTCAAGAGACCCATAGAGGCCCAGAAGACCGAAGACCAAAAGTAAATGGAATGAAAATTATCATTGAAACACCAAGTATGACATATGGTAGTGCAGTGTTTGCTAAACCTAATATAAGCATCATCTCAGTAGGTTCCACATCAGATAACTACATAGAGTTCCTGACGGTGGAAATCCAGTCATGTACCGTGGCATCCATATATAAACCACCTAACGCTAAATTCTGCTTCAAGGAACTACCTAACGTTCACTCTCAACCAACAAAATTAGTTATCGGCGACTTTAACTGCCACAGTACATCTGGGGCTACAAGGAAACTGATGAAAATGGAAAAGGTGTGGAAGATTGGAGTGAACGAATGGGACTGATGCTAATCCATGACCCGAAGCTACCACCATCCTTCAATAGTGGCAGATGGCGTAGAGGTTATAACCCAAATAACTTCTTCGCCTGTGAACATATTGCCCAACAAGTAAAGGAGTACGCTACAGAAGTAATCCCACGCACACAACATTGACCTATTGTTTGTTCTCTTGAACCAGCTGTGAAACCAGAGCGCGTCCAGCTCAAAAGACAAATAAACTTCAAGAAAGCAAAGTGGGAGAATTTCACACAAGAACTTGATATGGAAGTCCTAAATCTCGATGCATCGCCAGAGAGATATGATGATTTTGTCAGAACAGTCCAAGCCATCTCACGTAAATATATCCCGAGAGGGTACAGAACGATAAAGACTCCAAATCTCTGCTGGAGAGATATGAACAACTATTTGATGTAGATCCACTCTCTGATGAAACAATGAAAACAGGTGAGGACCTATTAAATTCCATATCAGTTTCCAGAAGAAGAACATGGTTTGGTTTGGTGTCAAACTTAGATATGAAACAGAATAGCCGACAAGCGTGGGAATTATTGAAGACCCTCAACAATGACCCAACCATTACTCCCCCCGACCTCTCAAAGGTAAGCCTTGACCAAACTGCTCATCAATTACTTCTCAATGGCAAGACTAAAGCAATATGAGAAAAATATAAATTCATTAGACAGGCAGATGAAAAGGAGTATCTTAACCTCCCTTTTACCTTAAAAGAACTGGAAACAGTTTTCACAACTATAAAGAGTAATAAAGCTGCTGGCCTAGACGAAATACGGACGAAACAAATTGAAAAGTTTGGACCTGCCGCAAAACAGTGGATATTAAATGGTTCAAATGGCTCTGAGCACTGTGGGACTCAACTGCTGAGGTCATTAGTCCCCTAGAACTTAGAACTAGTTAAACCTAACTAACCTAAGGACATCACAAACATCCATGCCCGAGGCAGGATACGAACCTGTGACCGTAGCGGTCTTGCGGTTCCAGACTGCAGCGCCTTTAACCGCACGGCCACTTCGGCCGGCCAGTGGATATTAAACCTTATGACCACCTGCATTTCAAAATAGCAAATCCCCAAGATCTGGCGTAAAGTCAAGGTAATAGCGCTTTAAAGCCTGGGAAAGAGCCAACAGACCCAAAAAGTTTCCGTCCGGCTTCACTCCTTTGACATTTGTACAAGGTATTGGAAAGGCTGATCCTAAATCGAATATCAGAGAACAATAATGAAATACTCATAAAAGAGCAGTCCGGCTTCCGACCGGGGAGGTCTTGCTGTGGACAGATCCTTAATTTGACTCAGCATATTGAGGATGGGTATGAGAGAGGCGAAATAACAGGTGTGGCTTTCATCGACCTCACGGCGACTTATGATACTGTTAGCCACAAAAAGCTGCTTAGAAAAGTGTACATAGCTACAAAGGATTGCCTACTAACTCAGATCCTTTAGTGTATGCTGCAAAACAGGAAATACTTCGTCTCTCTCCAAGACAAGAAGAGTCGATAGAGAATGCAGAAAAATGGTCTCCCTCAGGGAAGTGTGTTGTCTCCGCTGTTATATGATATCTACACCAATTAACCAGCCAATTAACTCTTCAACTAAGGCATTCATATACGCTGATGATACGGCACTCGTTGCCCAAGGTGAGACCTTTGAGGAAGTAGGGGTGAAACTGACAATAGTTCTCGAAAATTTCGCCAAGTATTACGATGAAAACCAACTGAAACCGAACCCTAGAAATACTCAAGTCAGTGCATTCCACCTTAGAAATAGGGAAGCCAAAAGAAAACTGAACATCACTTGGAGAGTAGACCAACTACTTCACTGCGAAACTCCTAAATACCTTGTGGTGAAGATGGACCGTTCCCTCACATTCAAAGCCCACTGTGAAGAAACGAGCCTCAAAGTAAAAGTGCGAAACAACATCATCCGCAAACTTACAGAAACCACCTGGGGGGCCCAGTCAAAAGTGCTTAGAACATCTGCTTTGGCACTATGTTTCTCCACCGCAGAATACGCAGCACCCGTCTGGCAAAACTCTGCACATGCGAAACATGTGGATACAGCCCTGAACGAGACAGGACGCATTGTTACAGGCTGCATACGACCTGCTCCTGACAATAAGTTGTACCAAATTATTGGTATAGCACAGCCACGCATTCGAAGGCACGCTGATCCTCAGCAGCCAAGACTGAGGTCAAGAAAAAGCTTCCTACAGAAAATTATGGCAATTAGTTCATCACCCAGAACTCGTAGAGAGGAGCTTTGGCGACACTCCCTAGCTGAAGACAATCACATAACGCTCAAGGAAGAAATAGCTGAAGGTTCACACGTGTCATACGCGACCTGGAAGACTTTGAACGGACTGCGAGTTGGGGTGTCAAGGTGCAAAGCCAGTCTCAGGAAGTGGGGCTTCAGTAATGAGGAGGAAACTTGTCAGTGTGGTGACGTACTGGAGGAACAACATCTGCTAGTCTGCAGGAACATACCAGCTACATCCACTATCTGTGATCTTGATTCAGCCAGCGAAACTGCTGTGATAACAGCCGAATACTGGGCCCGTCAAAAAATATAATCTTCTTGCTGCTTGTTTGTCTCCTTATTTCTTAAATGCTACTGTACATATTTAATTTTGCAAATTTGTTTTGTGAATCAATACTCATTAGTTTTTGTAATTATTTTATGTCGTGGACTCGAAAAAACAAAAATAGAAACAAAGCTCTTTTAAATTCTGACCCTGATACTGGACTCCACCTGTTTTCTCTGTTGACTTCCTTTTCTTTTTCTATCACGTCATCAGGCCATTCCTCCTCGTCATAGAGCCTTTCAATGTACTCATTCCACCTACACGCTCTCTCCTCTGCGTTGAACAGTGGAATTCGCCTTTGCATTACTGATGGTACCGTCCTTGAGTTTAATTTGTTGAAGATCTGGCCGATGGTTCTTAATTTTTAAAGCTTGTGCCTTCATTGGATGGTCCTAATTCTCGTTAATTATGGTGCAACAAAGCACTTACCGTACCGTATACTGAGGGTACGGACGCAAGACAATTCATATAAAACCCAGCTGTATTTGATTACTTCGAAAGAAAAAATGTGGACAATGGATAGCTATCCTTGGGCACCAAACCAAAGCATACGGGGGAAGAAGGTAACTAGGTGCTATAAGTCTAAGGGTGACACTTACTGTCTGAACCTCATAAGAATAATGCCTATGAGAATTGCTATCACTGTACATCTTTTACGGGGGCAGTAACTATTGCTTACTTGTTGATTGTTGAGTGGATATGATTAGGAAAGGGGGTCTCACTTTCATGATTATACATTTATTCTTTAAACACTCGTTCATTTGATCTTACACACAATTGATTCTACACACAGTAAATTGACTGATTAAAAAATCTAAATGAACTTTGCAGATGGTCTCTTATTTCATGTTACTGTGCTCTTCAATGCGCGGAAGTTGTTGGGATTAACATTCCTCCGCCTCTCTCTCTCTCCCTCTCTCTCTCCCTATATATATATATATATATATATATATATATATATATATATATATATATATAGGGTGTTTCAAAAATGACCGGTATATTTGAAACGGCAATACAAACTAAACGAGCAGCGATAGAAATACACCGTTTGTTGCAATATGCTTGGGACAACAGTACATTTTCAGGCGGACAAACTTTCGAAATTACAGTAGTTACAATTTTCAACAACAGATGGCGCTGCAAGTGATGTGAAAGATATAGAAGACAACGCAGTCTGTGGGTGCGCCATTCTGTACGTCGTCTTTCTGCTGTAAGCGTGTGCTGCTCACAACGTGCAAGTGTGCTGTAGACAACATGGTTTATTCCTTAGAACAGAGGATTTTTCTGGTGTTGGAATTCCACCGCCTAGAGCACAGTGTTGTTGCAACAAGACGAAGTTTTCAACGGAGGTTTAATGTAACCAAAGGACCGAAAAGCGATACAATAAAGGATCTGTTTGAAAAATTTCAACGGACTGGGAACGTGACGGATGAACGTGCTGGAACGGTAGGGCGACCACGTACGGCAACCACAGAGGGCAACGCGCAGCCAGTGCAGCAGGTGATCCAACAGCGGCCTCGGGTTTCCGTTCGACGTGTTGCAGCTGCGGTCCAAATGACGCCAACGTCCACGTATCGTCTCATGCACCAGAGTTTACACCTCTATCCATACAAAATTCAAACGCGGCAACCCCTCAGAGCCGCTACCGTTGCTGCACGAGAGACATTCGCTAACGATATAGTGCACAGGATTGATGACGGCGATATGCATGTGGGCAGCATTTGGTTTACTGACGAAGCTTATTTTTACCTGGACGGCTTCGCCAATAAACAGAACTGGCGCATATGGGGAATCGAAAAGCCCCATGTTGCAGTCCCATCGTCCCTGCATCCTCAAAAAGTACTGGTCTGGATCGCCATTTCTTCCAAAGGAATCATTGGCCCATTTTTCAGATCCGAAACGATTACTGAATCACGCTATCTGGACATTCTTCGTGAATTTGTGGCGGTACAAACTGACTTAGACGACACTGCGAACACCTCGTGGTTTATGCAAGATGGTGCCCGGCCACATCGCACGGCCGACGTCTTTAATTTCCTGAATGAATATTTGGATGATCGTGTGATTGCTTTGGGCTATCCGAAACATACAGGAGGCGGCGTGGATTGGCCTCCTTATTCGCCAGACATGAACCCCTGTGACTTCTTTCTGTGGGGACACTTGAAAGACCAGGTGTACCGCCAGAATCCAGAAACAATTGAACAGCTGAAGCAGTACATCTCATCTGCATGTGAAGCCATTCCGCCAGACGCGTTGTCAAAGGTTTCGGGTAATTTCATTCAGAGACTACGCCATATTATTGCTACGCATGGTGGATATGTGGAAAATATCGTACTATAGAGTTTCCCAGACCGCAGCGCCATCTGTTGTTGAAAATTGTAACTACTGTAATTTCGAAAGTTTGTCTGCCTGAAAATGTACTGTTGTCCCAAGCATATTGCAACAAACGGTGTATTTCTATCGCTGCTCGTTTAGTTTGTATTGCCGTTTCAAATATACCGGTCATTTTTGAAACACCGTATATATATATATATATATATATATATATATATATATATATATATATATATATGTGTGTGTGTGTGTGTGTGTACATATATGTAATCAAGGTGCCGCTGCTCTATTTGTTACGCAAAGCACAAAATGCGAATTCCATAAGCAAATCAAAGACCGAACCAAACTTATTTGTTGCTAAACCGAATTAAAGTTCGTTTCTGCAGCAATTTCCGTGATCTGTGCCATCGCGGCTCAGCCGATTCCAGCGCAGTTTGACGGAAGGGAGCAAAGACGCTTCTGTCATTGCAAATATTATGGCAGTAGTTGTGGTTTCAACAAAAAGACGTCTGAAGGTCATGATCATTCGAAATAATGAAGTACTAAGTATTTATCCACACAAAGCAAAAACTGAATACGTGGTCAGACCATCCAGCATCGTACACGTGACGGGCTTGGACACCAAAACTACAACAAAATTTACAAAAATTACTAGAGAAAATAAAACTGTTACACTAAGAATTGCACTAATGTGTTCACGGGGTGATTAAATGTAGTGCCCATGTCTCTACTAAGGCAGGAGCCACCCCCACACGCCACGTGGTGTGAGCAATATCCGTCAGTGTTCGCACAAAGAAAACCATCTACAAATTTACACAACTTGCAAAGAACGCTCCTCTCTTGTTTCAGAAAAGTTATCTTAATGTTTTAACTCTAAAGAACATTAAAAAAGCGAATTACTGTTACTACTGCCGCGCTCTTCTCTGTCTGCACGACACGTGGCGCGAACCAACACACAAAGAAACACGTCAAAATTTACAAAATAATTACGTACAACTTACGGCAACACAACTTCAGTCCTCAATCTACACCACTTCCTGTCGTTTGCTCACCGAATGAATTCCTCTTGACAGTGTAAGTGCCACGAGGAGAAGTGCGCCGACATGCGCCCCGCTACACATCACAAAGAAAATAGCATAAATTGTTAATTTCGCCCCACAAAGTTTGTACCACGAATTGACATAATTTATACTACAGCGAAACACAACAGTGCTGCTATCCGATGTTGTCTAACGCCCCAAGACCTACTTGCTCATACTAGTACAAAGCCGTTATGATTACGACTTACGAGGGAACCTCCACATCGCACCCCCCTCAGATTTATTTATAAGTTGGCAGAGTGGATAGGCCTTGAAAAACTGAACACAGATCTTCCTAGAAGTTGTGTGGAACTATGTAAAAAATAAGCAAAATATGCAAACTGAGTAGTCCATGTACAAGATATGCAGCTTAAAGGGTAATAAGCAGCGCGGAGCGCCGTGGTCCTGTGGTTAGTGTGTGCAGCTGCGGAACAAGAGGTCTTTGGTTCAAACCTTTCCTCGAATGAAAATTTTAATTTTTTGTTTTGAGACAATTATTATCTGTCCGTCCGATGCGATCACATTCACGAGAAAACCTAAATCGGGCAAGGTAGAAGAGTCTTTTTACCCACTCGCCAAGTGTACAAGTTAGGTGGGTCGACAACATATTACTGTCATGTGACGCACATGCCGTCACCAGTATCGTATAGAAAATATCAGACGTGTTTTCCTGTGGAGGAATCGGTTGACCTATGACCTTGCGATCAAATTTTTCGGTTCCCATTGGAGAGGCACGTCCTTTCGTCTACTAATCGCACGGATTTGCGGTGCAGTCGTAAAACAGACACTAAACTTATTACAGTGAACAGAGACGTCAATGAACGAATGGACAGATCATAACTTTGCGAAAATAAAGAAAGTAAATTTTTCACTCGACGGAGGACTCCTCATTCAGCTGCTCACGCTAACCACGGGACCACGGAGCTCCTGAACTCCTATTGTCCTTGTTGTTGCCTATGTTGCGCAAGGACTACTCAGTTTGTATATTTTGCTTGTTTTTTTCGTAGTTCCACACACCTTCTTCCTGTTTTCTCGATTGATCTGTGTTCAGCTTTTCAAGGCCTATCCACTGTTCCAACTTATAACTAAATCTGAGGGGGGTGCGATGGGAAGGTTCCCTTGTTAGAAAAGCACCCACTCTGCCAAATTAGAACAATTATTGCCTCGCTCCGTACTTCTACACCTAAACTGTAGCTAACTGCAACCCCTAGAAACGGATCAAGTAGAATAAAGCATTTTTCCACACCTTACCATAGCGCAGTCGCAGTCGCAGCGCCTCCGCGGCTCGTCTCTCTCCAACGTGCTCCAGCGAACAGCAACACTCCAGAAGGCTCCAGGCCGGACCCTGCGTCCGTTGCTCGAATCGCTCTGTCTCCTTGGCTGAGGGCCGACCGGCGACTAACTCTGCCCTACCGAAATTGTCTGTCTCAATCATCTTAGACCAGTCCTGCTTTGAGTCTTGATAGTTTCTACATTAAGAAGCCTACTGCCCTACTACCTATCTTTGATGCTAGCTACACCTTTTTAGTTCGTATTTCTTTCACAGATCATTACGCTGCCACACGTAGTAGGACGGTCATGGGAAGGATCACTAAGTGTGACCCGGCTCGAAATTTATTTCCATTCCTATGTCCAAGAGTTGGGGTATTGAAATAAAAAAATGGAAATAAAGACAAAAGTCACGTTAAAAGTAACTTGTAATTAACTAAATAATTCATTATTTATCCTCAACTGTCATTCACGTTGCTCACAACTGGCTTTCGTCATTGAAGCGTACTGCTAGTACCGCTTCAGTTTTGAATTTTATGTATGCTGAGCCAGTCTTCCCGACAGGCGTTGCTTCCTCAAGTTCTTCATATTCTTCATATAACCATTTCACATTAGCTTCAATACACGTCTAATGTATTTCATTCCTACGTGATTTGTATTTTTGAATTCTTGAATTTCCCTGAACCGTTTTACACTTTCTCCTTTCCTTGATCTCCTGACGAATTTCTTCTGTTACCCGTCGTTTCTTCGCACTTACCTTCCTTGTACCCATGTTTTTTTCTTACAACTTCTGTGACTACCTTCTTTATAGACGGACCGAGTGAGGTGTCGCAGTCGTTAGTACTTTGGACTCGCATTCGAGAGGACAATGGTTTAAACTCTCGTTCAGTCAGCCCAGATTTAGGTTTTCTGCGATTCCCCTAAGTCGCGCCAGTCAAATGCCAGAATGGTTCTTTGACAGGCCATGTCTTTCCCTATCCTTGCCACAATCCAAGCTTATGCGTCTTCTCTAATGACCTCGATGTCGATACTTTAAACTCATCTTCCTTCCTATTTAGAGATATCCACTCCTCTTCAACTGAACTGCCTACTGGGCTACTCATTATCGCAGTATCCATAACCTCAGAGAACTTCAATCGAATATCGACATTTCTTAGTACTTCCGTATCCCACCGCATTCTGATTAGTCTCTTAAGCTTCAGCCTAGTTTATATGTGCTCCTGGGTATGCCTTACAATCCAACATCCGATTTCGGATCTCTGCCTGACCACAACGTAATCTGACGGGAATCTTGCCGTATCTGCCGGCGTTTTCCAATATAGCTCCTTCTCTTGTGATTTTTAAACAGAGCATGTGCTGTTATAAAGTGAAATGTATTGCGGGTCTCAGTTGATCTTTCTGCTCTCTCATTACTGGAATCAAACCCATGTTCTTTCATATCCCTGACTTCTACTCCTTCACGTACAATCGCATTCTAGATCTGCATGACTTTCTCATTGTCACCACCCTTTACGTATTGAATTATCCCTCAATATCCGCGTAGACCTTATCTCTATCTTCATTTTCTGGTTGCGATGTCGGCATGTACACCTGAACTATTGTTGTCAGAGTTGGTTTGTGACGGATTTTGATGAGAATAACCTTATCACTAAACTGCTAAGAATAACACAACCTGTACCCCATTTTTCAGTTCATAACAAATCCTACTCCCGTTATATCAATTTCGCTGCTGTTGATATTAATCTACACTCGTCTGACGAGAAATCCTTTTTCCATTTAACTTCACTTACTGCATAGCGTTTACCTTTTAAGACTTTCCATCTTTGCTGCCACGCTCAAACTTGTGACATTCTCCTCCCCGATAATTAGAACGTTACCCTTTCGTTGGTTATAAAGTCTTTTTCTAATGGTCACCTCCCCCTTGGCAGTCCCCTCCCGGGGATACGTCTGGGGGACTAGTCCGGAATCTTTTGCCAAAGGAGAGGTTATCATAAACCTTTCCAGTTACAGGCTATATATCCTGTGGATACACATTATTGTCTTTAATGAAGTGGTTTCCATTGCCTTCTGCATCCTCACCCCTTTGATCATTTCTGATTCTACCGCCTTTTACAAACAGTTTGCCCCAAAAAGGCCGGACAGTTCCCTGAACGTCTATTCGCCCTTCCATCCCCCTTGACAAGATCATTGGCAGAAGGAGGATAACTTCTTATGCCGGAAGTCTTCGGCCGCTATTGGAGATAATTTTTATTTAAAATTTCAGCAGTGGCGAATCAAAAACTCAACCCTTACAAAATATGTCTGTATTCGTGTATTGGTCTCTTGGTACCATCTCTACTCCCAAAATTTACCTTCATTGTCAAAGCGTCGATTCTTTGACACCTCAGGATCTTTCATGTCAGTCAATCCCTTGTTTTAGTGTTGCTGTGCCATTAACTTCTCTTCTTCCCGTTTCTATTCCGTAGCTCCTTGTTAGTTATTTCACCTACCCGTCTATTATTCAGCATTCGTCTACAGCATCACATTTCAAAAGATTCTGTTATCTTCTTGAGTGTACTGCATTTCGATGACGTTTCACTTCCATGCAAGACTCCATTCTAAAGAAATAACTTCAGAGAAGTCTTCTTTGCACTTCATTTGGTATTGGATGTCAACAGGGTCGTTATTTTTTTTCAGAAATCTTTTCTCGTGTAGTAACCCTGCATTTTATGTCCTCTCTAGCAAACTAATACTGCATCAAATATAGCCTTTGCTGGAAGATGTTCCATACTGCGCTGTAACGCATGTTGTGCACTCTTTATATGAAGCAAAGGTTGTATTTTAAGGCATTTCTGTATGCCACCATTGTGGCGTAAGGGAGGTAGTTTTGGAGCGATAGTGTACTGGCACCGAAATAAATACACTAATGCTAAGAGCAGCCGGCTGGGAATGGCCGAGCGGTTCTAGGCGCTGCAGTCTGGAACCGCGCGACCACTTCGGTCACAGGTTTAAATCCTGCCTCGGGCATGGATGTGTGTGACGTCCTTAGGTTACTTAGGTTTAAGTACTAGGGGACTGATGACCTCAGAAGTTAAGCCCCATAGTGCTCAGAGCCATTCGAACCATTTTGTCCTCTCTATTTCGGCCATGAGCTATTTTGCTGCCCAGATAGAAAAACACGGCCCCTGCGTTTAGTGTATCATTCACTAATCTCTAAACAAAGCCTGATTTAATGCTGCCACATCCACTACTTTCGTTTTACTTTTGTTGGCATTCATCTTATAACCACCTTCCAATACAGTATCTGTTCCGTCCAAGCACTTTCCCGTTTCTGTTAGAACTACAACTTCATCGGCGTCTCTTAGGTTTTGTTTCTTCTCCATGAACTTTGATCGTCTGTCTAAATTTCTCCTTGTTTTCCTTTACTATTTGCACAATGTATAGATTGAATGACATAGAGGATATGCTACGACCTTCTCTCCTTTCAGAACTACTGCTTCCCCTTCAACGCCAGTGTTCCTTATATACAAGTTGTAAATAACCTTTTGTTCCATGTATTTTATCCCTGCTACCTTCAGAATACAGATAGTGTATGCCTGTCACAATCGTCAAAAACTTTCTCTAAATGCTATGAACGTGCATTTGCCTGTCATCAGTCTGTCTTCTCAGTCATTTTCTCGTATTTTCTCATCTGTCCCTACACTTCTCCTGCAGTTTTTCTATTCTTCGTTAAACGAATAGTGTCCATATTCCGCAAGTATGATTTATTAAACTAATAATATGGCAATATTCGCACCTCCTGCAACTGTCTTTCTTGGAATTAGAATTATTGTATTCTTCTTGAAGTCTTGGGGTATTTTCCCCGTCCCATGTGTTCTGAGCACTGAGTGAAATTGTTTTGTCAAGGATAGCTCTCCCAACGTTATCAATAACTCTGACGGAATTTCGTCTACTACCGGTTCCTCGTTTTGCCTTAGGTCTTTAGTACTGTGTCAAATTCTTCTCATTGTGTAATATCTCCAGTACTTTCATTTGCTTACACTTCACTTAATATAATATTTCCTTGAATTTTATTTTCCTTGCAGAATCATACCACCTTTCATCATTTCCCTTTCTACTAAGCACTGGTGTGCCATCTGAGCTCTTGATACTTTTACTCAAGCTTCTGTTTTCTTCACAGGTCTCTCTAATTTTCCTACACGCGGCATCATTCCCCTACCTAAGCGTGTTTCCACAGTCTTGATTATGTCCTCTAGCTATTACCGCCTACCCATTTTGCACTTTTTGTCAGTCTCACTTTCTAGACGTCTGTAATTCTTTTCGCGTGCTTCAGTTGCCTCTTTTCACGAACTAAATTCAACGTGTCCTTTGTTATCCAGGTTTTTTCTATGCTGCGTCTTTTTCACCTATTTGATCCTCTGCTGCCTCCACTATTTCATCTCTCAAAAAATTTTTTCAGACGACTGTCAGCAGCATTGATATACTTGCAGAAATGCATGATAATACTATGCTGTTTCACAATATATTTATTCACAGCCGGTTTCGATGATTGATCATTCTCACAGTGGAAAAATATTGTGACAGCATCACATGTCATACGCGCTATTTAACAAGGAATGATGCCTTAGCTGCCTATCAAGCGACAGTAAAATATACTTCACGTCATAATACCAGCTTAAGCAAAGAGAAAACTTGTAACTGCAACAAGTGCACAGCACATTGCTCAGGAAACGGTGCTGTACACACACACTTTCAGTGTATACCGCTGACGAGGTCACCACTTATTTTGATATCAAGAAGGCGATGAAATATCTTCATCTCTGAGCTTAATGTGCTTAATTCGTACGGTGCTCTATCTTGTTCTGTTCTCTCATGTCGTCTCTAATTTCATTGCCGGTGGAGCGTTAAACTACAAATATTAATTCCTTACTTCTCTTGGAGTGTCACATATATTGAGGGCAACTGCAATGTCTCTCCCACCTGAACCATGTCAAGTAAACATTTATAAATTTATTTTTAATTTTGTTTATATTAGTTTCATTTGCTCTGTTACTTTACTGTTTTATGTGGAGTTTACGAACCGTAACAAAGTGGTATCAAACATTTCTACTAACTTGAATGGTGACAGCGTTAATTACTGAGATGAGGTTCACGTTCTCAAGAAACTCGTTGAGCTTTGTTATAATAATTAGCAATAAAGGAAGTCAAGGGCATTAGAATTGTACTATGTAACACTTAATGAAAATTTTCAGCTTCGTTTTCAAACTGACTGGCGGCGAACGTAGTTCATCAGCACTCCATCGTGTCAGCAGTAGTACACAGTTAGAGAAATGTTTACATATTTGACACAAATTTAATAAATGGTGATGCGAGAAAATGTTGTTGTTGTGTTCTTCAGTCCTGAGACTGGTTTGATTCAGCTGTCCATGCTACTCTGTCCTGTGCAAGCTTCTTCATCTCCCAGTACTTACTGCAACCTACATCCTTCTGAATCTGCTTAGTGTATTCATCTCTTGGTCTCCCTCTACGATTTTTACCCTCCACGCTGCCCTCCAATGCTAAATTTGTGATCCCCTGATGCCTCAGAATATGTCCTACCAACCGGTCAAGTTGTGCCACAAACACTTCTTCTCCCCAATTGTATTCAGTATATCCTCATTAGAAAATATGGGAGAAATATTTTAAAAAATCTATGTTTTTATTTCGAACGTATTGAAATATCTGCAGGTCAGAATATGAAAATATTTACGATCCAATAAAATAAAATATATTAGATATATTTAACACATATTAAATCAGGGATACATCATAATTTCAAGTTTAACATCAATGAACGCTAACTATTTGTGGCGCATTTGTAATGAATCTCAAAAGTGAAGATCATTAATCTTAATAGTTTTTACTCTTTTCTGTATTGAATTCTATCAAGAAACTTCGTATGGAAATGATTCAAAACGAAAAAAATTAATACAGTTTATTTCAAATATTTGTTGCGGAAAGAAATAGATTCGGATGCGCAGAATTTTCTCGTATTATTACGAAATTGGATCTAAAGAACTACATGGAAGCCAGGAGGAACACTATATTCTCCGAAATGAAATATTTGGATTATGTAGATTACCTGTGACTACCCGGAACGGGTAAATGAAGATGAGACTTTAGCTTTTACACTCAAAAAACATTGTGGTAGTTTTGTGTCGGTTATGTGCAGGTAGACGGTGTTATGACCTATATGATGAAACATATCAAGTTCATCCTGACATAATGTAGAAATAAATTTGCCTCTACAATATCTGTAGCATTTGATGATCCCTCGGTGTGAACTGAACGAAATATCGCCCTGTGGGAAAACATGTCAGCAGGTATATGGTGATGTATATGAAGAGGGTCATTTGCGTAAATACACTACCAAGTTATAAAAACCATTAAGATTGTGGTTCCCACCGTCGAATAAGCCACTGGAGTAAGTGCGCGTATACCTAACACGAAGAAATCGACAGAAATAAGGACTTTCAGCTTTGCAACATCTGGAAGTATAATTTATAGGAAAATTAACTCGTAAGCTGAACTGATAACACAATTATAAGCTTTCACATCCAGGTCAGTATGAAGATTTTACAGGAACAAAATTTCGTCAGTATAGTGAATATTATGTATAATTTCAATTAGGTAAAGCCTTAAAATACGGGAGTATAAATTCAGACTAAAATGTGGAAGTGTAGAATAATGTCGTTAATGAAGCGCACGAATTATAGAACAAGTGAAGATGATCTACTCTTCTAACACTTATTTCCTTGTACTTACCTCCCAAGGGCTGTATGAGTTCTGTTACTGGATCGGTCATTTCACGCTTTCAGTGTACTTCATCTACATTTCTTTAATGTTAAATAGATTCGTAATTCGTCAGTTAATTTTCATATACCGAAGAAGCTTAGTGCGAGTAAATTCGCAATGGAAGTTTTCTTCTTAATACATGTAACACAATTGTATGGGGCTCCCATAGTCTAAAGAAGCTACAATAAGAAGGAACATTTATGTGAGGTCCTTAAACAAATGTCTGAATTTTATAATTATATCATTTTTAGTTAAAGCTCTCACACTTCATATTACATACAAATCGTTGACATTAGCTGATGTCAGTGTAACATAATTGATTTGATTTTTCCAAGACAACATTTTGAAGCCATTAAGCAATACTGTTGGGCTTGTGATTATTTGTACAAGTATACCTAGCAGTGGCAATACTCAGTTTTCCTCCAAAGAAATACATGTAAGAAAACGATGAGTACTGTTGACGCCGCTATATCTCAGAGATGCCTTTAGTAGTCAACCAACATTATTATAAACAATGATATTCTCACAAACTTCAGTGATATCAAGTTCAACGCGTCATATAAGTAAAGAAACCACAGTTTGGAAAAGATCAAGGGCTGTTGACAGTGTATCAAAGTCTGACACACTCGTCTAATGCGTATACATGGCTATGGCAGGTTTCAATTTCTATAATTCATCTTCAGACATCCCTAGATTTTTTTTTTTTAGTCCTTAGTCTTCTGAGTGGTTGGATGTGGCCCGCATTGGATTCCCCTCCATTGTAGACCTCTTCATCCCAGAGTAACCTACATCCTCAATTATTTGCTGGATGTATTCCAGTCTCTGTCTTCCTCTGTTTTAGCCTTCAACAGTTCTCTCTAGTACCATGGAAGTCATTCCCTGATGTCTTAACAAATGTCCTGTCATCCTGTCCCTTCTCCATTTCACTGTTGTCCACATATTCCTTTCCTCTCTAATTCTGTGCAGAACATCCTTATTCCTCACTTTATTAGTCCACGTAATTTGAAACATTCGTCTGTAGCACCACGACTCAAATGCATCGGTCCTCTACTTCTTCGGTTTTCCCACAGTCCATATTTCACTACCATAAAATAATACGTAGCCATATTAGAATCCATACACTTCATATTTATATTTAAATGAAACAAAATTTTGTGCTTATATTAGTTTAATAGGGATGTTGTAATACTCTTTAGATATACGCTTCCGAATAGTGAATCACATCTACAAAAACAATAAAGGGAAAGCTTGTGCATATTTTATAATGTTTAATTGCTAAAGGAAACCATTTCTCTGTCAGATGGTGTGAAACATTGTGAATACCATGTCTTCTAGCACAATAAGACAAGAGAAGTCTGTAAGTCATATATAGGTACTGTTGAGTGGTACTTAAGATAGGTAAATAAATCAGTGAAATCAATATGAAGTGAAGTAGACATTAGAAAATAAATGAAAAACTTAGTTTAATTTAGAAGAATTACACACTGGCAAACAGTGGGCATATCAGCAGTGGCAACGACCAGCGCTTGCAAGTCAGCACGTTCAGGAGAAGCCATCGCCCTCCCCACATAAGTGGAAGCTGTTGATTCAGCCATCAGGGCATCGCCCAACCAGCTCACGCATTTCTCAATTGTCACATGTGATCAAAGGCTCTCGCCTACATTCCAAGAGCCAATGACCGACGTTAAGAAGATTCTCCAAGAAGCTTTTCAACGTGACAGAAGAGGCAATGACCGGCTCACGTGTTTCTCAATTGTCACATGTGATCAAAGGCCCTCGCCTATATTCCAAGAGACAATGACCGACGTTAAGAAGATTCTTCGAGAAGCTTTTCAACGTCACAGAAGAGGCAATGACCGTGAAGTCGTTCACCTCCAGTGAACTGAAGTAAATAAATACGCGAGACGCAGTGGGCCCGACAGTAGTAGTTTTCAGTTCAGTTCCAGTACAGTTCAGTCGGTGCTGAAGACCGCCATGCAGGAAGAGACTACATCGTACACAGTCCGCCACTGTAATGGAATAGCTAGCAGCAGCCTCACCGCCAGAAGACAGAAGTTAGAAGGTATTTGAAGACTGATTTCTACGTACCCGGGTGACTCTTGAGGACGGGAAGGAGACGGCCTCACATCAGCAGTCACCTGTGAGCTGGTGATGAAGATCTGACAGCCGAAGACTGGCAAGCTGGAGTCCGTTGTTCGAGTCTGGGACACTGGCCGTCCCCCGCCGCACTACTCCGCCGGCCGCCGCACAACACACGCGGCCGCATGGAGAAGAGAAACACTGTGACGCCACATCCAAGGTATCACTATCCGATTCACGACTTCGTTCTCAATAATTAAACGGGCCACCTCGCGATGTGCGTCTCCAGTCAACTGGGCGAAACAGTGACACAAGATACAGGGTGTTTCAAAAATGACCGGTATATTTGAAACGGCAATACAAACTAAACGAGCAGCGATAGAAATACACCGTTTGTTGCAATATGCTTGGGACAACAGTACATTTTCAGGCAGACAAACTTTCGAAATTACAGTAGTTACAATTGTCAACAACAGATGGCGCTGCGGTCTGGGAAACTCTATAGTACGATATTTTCCACATATCAACCATGCGTAGCAATAATATGGCGTATTCTCTGAATGAAATTACCCGAAACCTTTGACAACGTGTCTGGCGGAATGGCTTCACATGCAGATGAGATGTACTGATTCAGCTGTTGAATTGTTTCTGGATTCTGGCGGTACATCTGGTCTTTCAAGTGTCCCCACAGAAAGACGTCACAGGGGTTCATGTCTGGCGAATAGGGAGGCCAATCCACGCCACCTCCTGTGTGTTTTGGATAGCCCAAAGCAATCACACGATCATCGAAATATTCATTCAGGAAATTAAAGACGTCGGCCGTGCGATGTGGCCGGGCACCATCTTGCGTAAACCACGAGGTGTTCGCAATGTCGTCTAAGGCAGTTTGTACCGCCACAAATTCACGAATAATGTCCAGATAGCGTGATGCAGTAATCGTTTCGGATCTGAAAAATGGGCCAATGATTCCTTTGGAAGAAATGGCGGCCCAGACCAGTACTTTTTGAGGATGCAGGGACGCTTTGACTGCAACATGGGGCTTTTCGGTTCCCCATATGCGCCAGTTCTGTTTATTGGCGAAGCCGTCCAGGTAAAAATAAGCTTCGTCAGTAAACCAAATGCTGCCCGCATGCATATCGCCGTCATCAATCCTGTGCACTATATCGTTAGCGAATGTCTCTCGTGCAGCAATGGTAGCGGCGCTGAGGGGTTGCTGCGTTTGAATTTTGTATGGATAGAGGTGTAAACTCTGGCGCATGAGACGATACATGGACGTTGGCGTCATTTGGACCGCAGCTGCAACACGGCGATCGGAAACCCGAGGCCGCTGGTGGATCACCTGCTGCACTAGCTGCGCGTTGCCCTCTGTGGTTGCCGTACGCGGTCGCCCTACCTTTCCAGCACGTTCATCCGTCACGTTCCCAGTCCGTTGAAATTTTTCAAACAGATCCTTTATTGTATCACTTTTCGGTCCTTTGGTTACATTAAACCTCCGTTGAAAACTTCGTCATGTTGCAACAACACTGTGTTCTATGCGGTGGAATTCCAACACCAGAAAAATCCTCTGTTCTAAGGAATAAACCATGTTGTCTACAGCACACTTGCACGTTGTGAACAGCACACGCTTACAGCAGAAAGACGACGTACAGAATGGCGCACCCACAGACTGCGTTGTCTTCTATATCTTTCACATCACTTGCAGCGCCATCTGTTGTTGAAAATTGTAACTACTGTAATTTCGAAAGTTTGTCCGCCTGAAAATGTACTGTTGTCCCAAGCATATTGCAACAAACGGTGTATTTCTATCGCTGCTCGTTTAGTTTGTATTGCCGTTTCAAATATACCGGTCATTTTTGAAACACCCTGTATACACCGTCAGGCGAAATGAGACGCCGCAACTCACGCAGCAAGGCTTCGTAAACGACACAGCTGCCACTCTCCCAGCCAGAACAATCCAGTAAGGATACCATTGTACAAATCTTTCAATAAATGTTATCTTATGTAAAAATGCTGTTTCATTCTACGTCATACCCGAGCCAAGGAAGAACCCACCTTGCCCACTTGTTGTTAAGAGAGAAAAAGTATTTTATTTAGTGTTTTTCACCCTGTCATAATGCTTTAGACTCAAATGCTCTTTGCAGTAATGCTCATTCTGACAATTGATTAACATCAGAAGAGGTTACCCAGTTACAATACATGTTAGAATTAGTTAGCTATGTAGATGTAGCGCGTGCATAGTGCTGTAATCATCAAGACCTCCAGTGCTTTATTCGCAAGTGTCATATTATTTACAAGGTGAGTGTTTTATATTTCTGTTACACAAGATTCCGTAATAGAATCTTTCTCAAGATATCCGAGCGTTATGTGCAATGTGTCTTCACAGCAAACTAAAGGAATCTTGCAGGCAGTCTATCATCAGTTAACTCTCGGTTCCCAAAATGTTCGTGTTCTTATTTGTTGGGCGTTGCTCCTCGGAAAGGAAAGAGGTTGATAGGTTTTTTATTTCCTGCAGGCTGGATAGCAACACACTTCCCATAGGTTGCACTCCTCATTCTAGAATCTGTGTTAGGTACAGACCGCTGTCTTAGTTATGCTTCCAATGTCCTGTTTCATACGCCCGTCTGATCCCCAATGAAAATAAATTGGTTTGTCCTCACTCCAATATTTTGCTATGTCACTGAAATTTTGACACTTTACACATTACGGAACAACCAATTTGTACATTGCCTATGTATAATTTTTTTAGGAAAGCAAATCTGACAGTAGAACTACATAATTTACTGCTTCTCCCTCTCTCTGTTGGATCTGCCTGGAATATAGGTTTAGTCTGCACTACGAATTCGTCCCTGCATGACTGAACACTGAACTTGCTGGATTACAGGTTATTTCTACAGATTGTTTCAACGTAAGACTATAGCAAAATAAATATTATTGGCATCAAAAACTTCACGTACAAATTTTTTGCAATCATCGTCATTTGAATAGCATCTCTAAATATGAGTGTTTGTATCTTCAAGAAGCATTGCAAGCAGTGTATTAGTTTACCATTCTCAAGTAAAATGTGCTACACAGTCCTGTAATACTAACAACAGTCAAATGAAGAAATGGCAGAAGACACTGAAAGCCGCGTAACGGACTGTGATTAATGAGTCAATGGCAAATGTATTGCTCACTCGATTCAACATTCTGTATAGAAAGAAAAAATGGAGAATGTTTGGAAATACTTTTGTGCGAGTCCACTGAACATTTCGGACAAAAAAAAAAGGAAAGAAGGCAAAAAAATATCGTTTTCAGTTTCATGTAATTCGAAAACGAGTACAAAAATCGACTTACCCGACTAACCGAACAACATTCGCACATAAAATAACTTTTAACAATAAACCGCATTCAGTTCATCTTCTCATCTTTCCACAATACATCTCAAATTCCGTTACAAAACAGCTCTTATGTTGAAAGAAAAATTACTCGTTAACACCTCATTCCAATTGTTTTACATATATCTGAACTTACATTACAATACCTGCTTCTGAATACAATATTATGTTAGTCATATGGAAGAAAACCACACTAATTTGCCACTTGTTTAGTGAAACATGTGGCAAATAAGTGCTTTCTTCCGTATAACATTTTTTCTCAAATTACCCATGGTTAAATCAACAGAAATTATAAACATTAATATCTGCCCTGTCCTCAGCACGTGGTCTCGCGGTAGGGTACTCGCTTCCCGAGCATGGGGTCCCGGGTTCGATTCCCGGCGGGGTCAGAGATTTTCAGCTGCCCCGAGATGATTGGGTGCTGTTGCGTCGTCTTCATCATCGTCATCATCATCATTTATCCCCATTACGGTCGGAGGAAGCCAACGGCAAACCAGATCCGATTAGGACCTTGCTTAGTACGTCGGTGCGGGTCTCCCGCATCCGTTCTCTTACGCTCTGTTAAGAAGCAAGCGATTTCCTTTCAAATATCTGGTTTAGTCATATTAACACAATGTGTACGGCACCATCTAGCTTTTATATCTGACTATCATCTTGATTTCTCAATACTGTTTTCTAATACTACAAGATTAGGCATTGCTAACACGTATCCCAAGAGTAAAATCTATTGTGGTGAACATTTAAGGTCAGCTTGTAATTCTAGTCTGCAGTTACCTGCGTCTCGGAAATGCTCCGATTGATAAATTTCTCAGCTGTTAGACAGAATGTCTGTGCCCTTACTTCTCGTGTTCGAAAAGTTAATGATTCAGCATAATTTCTGTCCTGGTTGAAGAACATGAATTGTGTTATACGTCATACAATGTAGGCTTTCAAGGCCGATAATGTCTTTACTTAAAACTTCCGGGCTGATAGGCTGCGGTCAATGAATAAAACTCACCCCTGTCGTTTCGTCTCCGACTTCGGGAGACATCCTCCAAGGCAAAACGGCGAACTGCAAAGAGTAGTAGAGAAAGCGCTGATTATATGAGTAGTGCAGAGGGAGCCACTGTCCAGCACATGGTGACCGTTTCTGGTAATGACAACATTCTCGGTTGAAAGTAATCGATAGTCACGCTTCCTGTGTAACGCTGACATCCAAATTTTATACAATTTAACACCTTCCTCCTTCCTGTTAAAATTCTTACGCTGTTTATCAATCTCGATAGCTCTCTATAAATGAGTGCATAATAATGCGAGGTTTTAGATATGACGCTCGTCACGCTGAATTTTATTTCATGATTAGCTTCCTGGCAAACATGTTCAGCTACGACCGATTTATCAGAGTGACCCATGCGGCAATTCCTCTTATGTTCAACAAGACGGGTGTTACCACGTCTCTTTGTGGTACCGATATAAACCTGTCCACAACTCCAAGGAGTCTTATATACCTCCGGTGTAGCCAAAGGATGTCGTGCATCTTTTGCCGATCTTAAATACTCTTTTATTTTCCTGGGTGGTCTGAAGATAGTTTCCACCTCATACTTGCTTAATACTTTCCCAGTGCGATCTGTGACGTTACTAATGAACGGAAGAAAAACCTTGCCGCTGGGCGGCTGTTGTTTGTCGTTGCTTCTGATTCTCTGACTAGAGCGAAGTGCTCGATCTATCTCCTTGCTAGAATAGCCATTTTTCACGAAAGTCGACCGTATATTTCCAATCTCATCTTTTAAATAAACAGGTTCACAAATTTTTTACGCCCTGTCTACCAAGGCTTTTATTACACCTCATTTTTGTCTTGGGTGGTGGTTTGAATCTTTATGCAGATGAAGATCATCAATTTAGTATGGAGACGGAGAGTAATTGGCAACTGAATTTTCTGGGTGTATCTGTGATTAAACGATGGGACGGAACGTTGGACCATAAGGTGTATAGAAAGGTCACGCTTACTGATCTTTATCTGCATAAAGATTCCCGGCTTTGTACACTTTCGACAAGTGGAACTATCTAGAATGTGTATCTAATAATTTGTGGTCGCACTTATTTGCACGGAGGAATCAAAATACGAGCAAATGCAGAGGTTCTAATTTCGTACTATGTGTTGTTCGTAATATATGGGTTTTTTTACTTTAAATTTGTTCACGAGACTAAAATTGTTATTGAAGGAAGGATGCATCAAACTGTCGTTAAGAGAAGAAAAACGTTATCATAAAACTGGGCAGAGGGTATTGATTTTATTAGTCTTTTCTTACGGGGTAAAATGATTCTTACTCATAAGAGTTTACTTTCATTCTCACGCAACAATCAGCTTCAGGCCAGACTTCGTTAAAAACGTAGACAGCAGGTTGGACTTAACAAATGCTGAAACGGGAAGACGACAGCACGCATATTGTGCACGGTCGTTGCATCACTGAACTAGGTACTTCAAACTAATTTATTAATTAAAAATCATTGTTTAGCACAAACAAAAGATACGGGAACGATACAACCATATAGCACCGATACTGGAAGAATATATAAGTGTGGCATCAGAAATTGCATATTTTCCACAGTTGCTTTTCTTTTGTGCTTTAGAAATATTTGTATTTTGTATCAGATTTAAATAACGTGTAACTAAAGTAAAAACAGCTCTTATAGTTGCTTAAAACAAACAAAACAACTAACATTTGATGGTCATCTTGTACTCGTGGAAAAAAACTTTACGCAGCAAGACTTTTTTATTTCCCTACTTTGTCATGGTCAGCTACGACCTTACAGCCTCATTATGAAATGCTGTTTCTGACTAAAACCAGTACGTACGCTGTCATCGTATTGTATGGAGCATGCAACAGTCAGACCACATCTAAACTCTGTTTCCTTTTCGGTTAAGGACCAGAGGAGAAAAAATGAGTAAACTGACTCGTACATAAGCCAGATAGTGAGGTTGGTTTCAATGAGGATGTTCATATTTTGATAAGAGGCTTTTTGTCCTCAAAACTGATCATGACAAAATAAGTAAATGAAAAAGCGACAGATATGTGTCCTCAAACACTATACTGACTAACAGCATTTTAGTTCTTAGTAGTGATGCTCAGTTATAGTGTACGATACCCTCTACACGCACAAATACACACATACACACACACACACACACACGTGCGTGCGTGCGTGTATAGAAAATGCTGCCTATTTATTGCTTAGGAATTGCTTAATTAATATGTTTTTATTTATTTTTGCTGATGTAATCGCTCGTAAACAATCGAAATATATGCAAGGAGTTCCACGCATGAGTCTCAGTTTCGACATTCACCGTCAGGATACGAAGGAGGCCGATGAGTCATGCTTTTGTTGCACTGCCTCGCATTGTGTTTGCTGCGTCATTCTCAGTAGTGAAAGAACTCTGACCTAGTGAAGTGTGTTCCTGTATGTTCGTGAAGGTTTGTGCTTTATGTGATTTCACAAGAAGAAATACCTCGTACTTCCGTAAACAACCCAATTTTTTTGTTATATCTGTGATGAGATAACTCTAAAATTGCAAAAACGAAAACTTTATCCTCTTGTTAAAAAAAAAAATCCAAAGTTATGAACTATGTTTTGGCTGCAAGGTTGGCGACTATCGCAAAAAATGGTTCCCCCACATATACTGTTTGACATGTGTTGGCCTCCTGAGAAGGCGTTCGAGAGGATCAGAACACATGTCTTTCGTTTCCCCATGATTTAGAGAGAATGAATTGATGACGCAACAGACTTATTTCCGTGTGACACATGTGTTGGAATCACCTGCAAAAACAAGAAAAACTGTGCAATAACCTAATTTATCACCTGCCTTAAGACCTACAAGTCGCAGTGAAGAACTGCCGGTACCAGTGCTTCCAGAGAACGTGACAGCGAGCGTAGATGAATGTGCTCACGAACACTTAGAAGACAGAGCAGGGGTTGTGGGTGCTGTCCCAGCATTTTACGTCCCCTGTGAATCAAACTGGCCACATTACTTTTCTGAAGGGGATCTCAACGTTCTTATTCGTGACTTAAATTTGTCGGAGCAACAGGCTGAGCTTGTAGCTTCACAATTAAAAGAAAGAAATAGTCTTTTTCCTAATACGAAGGGAAATATTTATCGTGAGCGCCATGCTCCTTTTTCTGAATATTTCTCCAAGGAAGGTGATATGGTTTTTCTGTAGCGACGAATCCGTTATGGAGACTCTTTACCATGATTTCACTGATTTCATAGATTCTAGAAAATATATGCTGAATGCAGTCCTTCTCCATAATAGGAACAAATTTCCTTCTCTTCCGATTGCTCATGCAGTTAACATGAAGGAGAAATATGAGAGCTTTAACCTGCTATACACACATATCCAGTATCAGAAAGACAAGTAGCATCTATGTGGAGATCTCAAGGTTATTGCAGTTCTTCTTGGTTTGCAGTTCGGATACACAAAATACTGCTGCTTTATATGTAGTTGGAACAGTAAAGACAGAAAAAAACATTGTTCTGGGAAAAATGGCCTGCCCGGAAAAAAACGCTGCCTGTAGAGAAGAATGTGGTGAAGGCTACTCTTGCTGAACAGAAAAATCTGTATCTATCTCCTCTGCACGTTAAACTGGGTCTTACAAAAACTTTGTGTACATCGTGAACAAGTCATTACATGAACTCATATATTAGAAAAATAAATTTCCAATGATCAGTGAAGCAAAAATTAAGGAGGGAATATTTATAGTGACGTGAATAAGGGAATTGATTGCTGATGAAAATTTCCATGATTGGTTCAGTAATATTGAAAAATGAAACTTTCTGGCAGATTAAAACTGTGTGCCCGACCGAGACTCGAACTCGGGACCTTTGCCTTTCGCGGGCAAGTGCTCTGGAATATTGAAAAATGCTATGTATGTCTTTCAGAAGTGTGTTTGTTAGAGCTTTTTAGCAACCACAAGGCAGAAAACTATCGTGATATTGTACAAGAACTAATGACGTCATACCATCGATTGGGATGTAATATGTCAGTTAAGATTCATTTCTTGAACGACCATTTGGACCTTTTCCCAAATAACCTCGGTGCCGTTAGTGACGAATATGGAGAACGGCTCCACCAGGAAATTTCTCAAATGGAAAAACGTTATCAAAGCAACTAGGGTACTGCAGTGTTGTCCGACTACTGTCGGCTCCTAAGAAGAGATGTTCCTGAGGCTAAATATCGCAGAAAATCAGGATGACAACATTATTAGGCATATTCATTCACTTTTATTTACTCTTTATGTTCCTTATTTCTTTGGATAATTGCCAACACAGATTTGTTTTGTTCTCCTTTTGTCAGAAACATGTAACGACATTTAAAGAAACCAATCTTACATGGAAACTGAAGCCAATACAGAAATCTGAAATTAGATCTGCATTCAGGTATCAATTATCTTCCAGAAACGACATACTTCGTTTTTCTTAGGTACATCTGTTCTGTCTATCCTTGGTGGCAAAGATGCCTCGTTTTTCTGTAGGAGACGCCTTAATCTTTCCGATTAAGGTCGTATCACATGGATCTTCTAGTTTTGGTGTTAAAACTATCCAGTTGCACATTCGAGGAGCTACTCCTTTCAATAACATAATTGCTAGAACATTCATGCAGGAATGAAAATGTCTTGAAAAATGAAAATTTGGGCAAATTTGCACGAGTGTGCCCTCCTCACAACGTTCGGCTGCTTGTATACAGGGAGAATTTCTTTAAAATTATTAGAGGGAATATTCCGTATGGGAGACATGAAATCCCTGTGAGCTGTACCGGAACTCTGTCACACAGTCGGTGTGTGTTCCTCCCATGAAATCTAGCTGCTGTGATTCAAGTTCAGTGATGGAGACTGAGTAATGCTCTCCTTGTGTTCAATGTGAAGTCTGATAATCCTTGTCTTCTTAAGGCCCCTCGGAGAGGACGTACCCTGCTCCCCTGAGAGGGTATAAAAATTTCTTAGACTACAGCCCATGGTTTTAGGAAGTGTTTTATATGTATATGTACGGATATGTGAGCACACTATGTTATGCTATACTGTATTATGATTGTGTTTTTACGTAGTCGTTAATTGCTGCCTGATTTACGGCCCTTAAATTATTAATGGTCCTTTTATTTCATACTATCAGTTTTTAGAAATTTATAAACATTCATTCAGAATTCTGAAAGTTTCTTTTAGCATGTACAGATAAGCTCTATAAAGCATGCTCTATGTGTAACCTGCAGTTGTGTTTCTTTTTCATTGTCTTTCATTGTTGTGTATGTTCTGTCCACTTCTACCTTTTATGAGAGTTCATCAAGTGTAATAGCTACCACATAAGGACAGTTAAATGCCATGGAAAACATGCAAAGCTACATCCTCTTATAATGTGGTGTGCACATAAAGACTTGATGAAAGAGGCCAACTGCTTGTTGTAAATTGGGGGTATTACTGCAAATTTTGTAATCACTTTTAGTATCGGTTGAGTACATGTATAGTCGTTGTGCACTTGTGTTAAGCTTGATGGCAATAAATTTGTTTAGGGCTGACCTGGAATCAATACAATGAGTTCGGTTCATTGGGTAAATGTGTTTTACTGGCATCTTCCACACCCAGGTCACCACTACCTGTCTATCATCGTCCTTTTTAACGGAATGGAAGTACACAGAGGTTCACAGAGTTAGAATGTTGTTGTTGTTGTGGTCTTCAGTCCTGAGACTGGGTTGTTGCAGCTCTCCATGCTACTCTATCCTGTGCAAGCTTTTTCATCTCCCAGTACTTACTGCAACCTACATCCTTCTGAATCTGCTTAGTGTATTCATCTCTTGGTCTCCCTCTACGATTTTTACCCTCCACGCTGCCCTCCAATGCTAAATTGGTGATCCCTTGATGCCTCAGAACATGTCCTACCAACCGATCCCTTCTTCTGGTCAAGATGTGCCACAAACTTCTCTTCCCCCCAATCCTATTCAATACTTCCTCATTAGTTATGTGACCTACGCATCTAATCTTCAGCATTCTTCTGTAGCACCACATTTCGAAAGCTTCTATTCTCTTCTTGTCCAAACTATTTATCGTCCATGTTTCACTTCCATACATGGCTACAGTCCATACAAATACTTTCAGAAATGACTTCCTGACACTTAAATCTACACTCGATGTTAACAAATTTCTCTTCTTCAGAAACGCCTTCCTTTCCATTGCCAGTCTACATTTTATATCCTCTCTACTTCGACCATCATCAGTTATTTTGCTCCCCAAATAGCAAAACTCCTTTCCTACTTTAAGTGTCTCATTTCCTGATCTAATTCCCTCAGCATCACCCGACTTAATTAGACTACATTCCATTATCCTTGTTTTGCTTTTGTTGATGTTCATCTTATATCCTCCTTTCAAGACACGGTCCATTCCATTCAACTGCTCGTCCAAGTCCTTTGCTATCTCTGACAGAATTACAATGTCATCGGCGAACCTCAAAGTTTTTATTTCTTCTCCATGAATTTTAATACCTACTCCGAATTTGTCTTTTGTTTCCTTTACTGCTTGCTCGATATACAGATTGAACAACATCCGGGAGAGGCTACAACCCTGTCTCACTCCCTTCCCAACCACTGCTTCCCTTTCATGTACCTCGACTCTTATAACTGCCATCTTGTTTCTGTACAAATTGTAAATAGCCTTTCGCTCCCTGTATTTTACCCCTACCACCTTTAGAATTTGAAAGAGAGTATTCCAGTCAACATTGTCAAAAGCTTTCTGTAAGTCTACAAATGCTAGAAACGTAGGTTTGCCTTTCCTTAATCTTTCTTCTAAGATAAGTCGTAAGGTCAGTATTGCCTCACGTGTTCCAGTGTTAGAATATGTAGTAATAAATATCACCACTGATGCAAATCATGATTAAAATAATCTACACCTGTATATACATATAAATTGATCAAGAGTACCCAGAGAACTGTTAGAGGGCATTAATGTGCGATATGTCACCCTTCGCCTTTATGATGGCTTGGAATCCGCTGGGGACACTCTGAATGAAGTGACTGAGTATTTGTAGAGGAACGGCAGCCCATCTTTCTGAAGAGACGAAAGTAGTGGAGCTAATGATGTTGGACGCTTGGGTCTGGAGTGAAGTCGACGTTCTACCTCATCCCAAACGTGTTGAGGTCGGGAAACTGATGATACAAACAATCATGGTCTTCGAACTCTTCCACTCTGTTCGCAGCAGATACTGCTGAAAAATGTGTTCATATCTTTTCGCATTCAACACAATAAGGGGACCACATCGCAACAACGGAAAACAAACCTCTACCGCAATACCACACTCTCCGTACCACGCAGTTGGCACTAAACATAATAGCGGGTAGCTGTCAACAGGCATTCATCAAATCCAAATCCTCGCATTGGTCTGGCAATGAAGAAAGTGTGATTCATCGCTCCAAAGCTCTCATTTCCAGTCATCCAGCATCCGGTGGCGTCGCTCTTTACACCATCTCAAGCATCGCTTGGCACTGGTTACAGAAATGTTTGGCTGAAGATTAGCTGCTCGACCGTTATACCTCATTCTTCTTTACTATGTAAGCACAGTCACCATGCTAGTGACACGCTGGAGCTTTCGAGTGATTCCTTCCGCGTATTTAATGCGAATCTTAGCAACCATTCTCCGTAACGCTCGATGGTTCCTGTCCGTCAGTCATAGGGTTTGCCTGGTTTTGGTTTAGGTGTGATTGTTCCTTCGAGTCTCCACTTCTCCATGACAACAGCAGACTTGGAGAGCTTTTAAAGAGTAAAAATGTTGCTGAAAGCTTTGTTACTCAGGTGACATCCGATTGCTAATCTAAGTTAGAAGTTACTGAGCTCTCCTGACCATTCAGATGTTACTGCTTATGTACTATGTCGGAACAATACTCCTCGCTTCCTTTTATAACCGTGGGTCGGCCTCTCGTGTCACCTTGTGGTCAATTCCGCATTTCATAGTGATGTATAATCTGATGACGAAGGAGATAAAGTACCAAAATCAGATTTCTGGGCGTTCTATTCCCGTACTGAACGAGAGGAAAACGACTGCTGTAAGTCTCAGTACTTTCGGTAATCTCTCCAATTAGCATGATCCGTACTTGAGGTACACGACGATGGTGGCAGAATGGTCGCACAGTTTTCTTGGGTAAAGTTTCTCTGAAATTCCTCAACACTGTAAGGCGGGAACTACGTGGTATCCCTCCCAAGGACTCCCGAGAGTTTCGTTTACACTTTCGAATTGGCTATATACACCTATTACGATCCTAGTACCGTGTGCATCTTTCTTCGATCTACTTATTCCTACTTTCAGTGCGAATCTTGGAATAGATATGACACGAGTCGCAATGGATATACAACTTAATGCTAATAGTACGCTAAAGCTATCGGTCAAATACCTAACCAGCGCTGCATGTTGCGATTGGTACGGAATTCCTGCACAGACTGAAGTGGTATCATGGTTGGTATGATACAATGTAGTCGAACTGTGCTAGTAGACAATGTCCTACCCTATATCTCTGCACCTCCCCCAGAGATAAATGCGGTGGTGTTAAGTCAGTGGAAAGTACTGACCAAATTTCAAGTTCACCAGTGCGACAGTCCTTGTTCCAGACACTTTGAAGAGCTGGACATAAACCATATCCACACTTGCTGTTTGAGTCCAATGTAGTATCGACTAGCAGTCGTGGAAGACACTGTGGTGTGGAGCTGGTATGATTATCGATATTTGCTGTCATTCCTATGGTAAAAACTTCTCCGAAACTCCCCTCATATGGACTGAGGTTGACATTTCGCTTCGGAGTACTCCTGGTTATTTTACCTTCAGGTGGAGAAAGTGCTAATGATCTTTATAACGGGGAGGGGGGTGACGGGATTCAAGTAGTTTAAAGACGATATATCATGAACAATGGAACTCTGTAGAACAATTTGTTTCAAGTAACTTCTACTGTTACTTAAGTTGTAAGGATTGTTTCGTTTCAACGACGAGTATGAGCTGTTATAAACACTCCGCTCATAACATTAGGACACACTGTGAAGGTTAAATTTGTTAATCCCAGTGTGTGCTTTCTTTCCCAGAAAACTGTTGTCTAAAGTCACAGTCTATCTTACAACATCTTACTGTTAAGTTAGTCCATCAGATACCATTTTACTCACTTGGCAGATACCTTCCACATTTAGATAATAATTAGAAGGCAGCAGAAAGGGGCGTATATATTCAGAACAATAGAGGTTCCATAGTAACCATCTTAAAATAAAATCAAAATGACTATCTCAGCATGTGCCAGCTTGTTGGCGTGTTGTACTGACATTCATTGCGTTCCCGTTCCTTATTTGTAGAATCTAAAATTATGTGTATTTACTGGGGAACTATACAGTCCACAGGAAAAAAAATCTGTCTTTTTAACTCCGAGAAATTTTTTCAGTACGAATAAATTCTTTTACAGCAGTCAGTGGTCTTGTATTATTTGAATATAAAGCAGGGTCTATAAAATAAATGTTAAGGTTTCATTCATACTCTAAAAAATAGGTGTCATCCCTCCATCTTCCAGAATACGGATATACAAAGGTGTGATGAGTATTTTTTTCTATCCGTCTGCGAGTTTCTGTATCAACAGAATAATGAGGTCTGTTGATGTCTTTACACCAGGACCAGCATTTATAGAAGTCACAAGGAAGTTATCGCTCAAATGAGTGATCTCCCAAATGGTCGAACTTCCGCCAAAAAACTAACGATAACACGCATCAGAGAAATTACTGATTAAATGTGAAAAAGGGGTAACACCACTTTCCTCTAACAGTTTTATGGATGACGGTAGGTCATATGATGACCTACAGTGTCAACTAGTCAAATAAGAACATCTCGAGATCGTATACGGTCAACATTTTTTTGTAGGTGGCCCAGGGACCAATCCTAGAAATCTGCTTATTAATTATGAATCTTAGGTGACCTAGAAGAATGGAATTCTTGGGATGAAAGCAGTCGTGGAAATAATATATCAGAAATGTTTAACCAGCACCAAAAGAGTTTGTCGTTACAGTGGTGGCATTTCCACGGAGGGGAGGACCTCCAGTGTTCCTAATTCACAGGCAGAAACATCAGTAACGATTGAAATTACGGAAAGGCCTGGAGGCCTTCAAGGCGACTACTCGATAAAAGTGGGATATCCGGTTCCGAAGTGTGGCCCGGCAGAAACTTTGTATTATAACGACATACACAGAATTCGCCGCCTACAGCTACAAAATATGGAATGAAACTACAATTTGGTGCCAGCATATGGTGACGAGTTTGGTAGAAATGTAAGAGAGTCACGCTTTCTTTACACTAACATGCGGCTGCTGTAGATTCAACCTGTCCATTCAACTGCATGTCGAGTGGCTAAGTACGAACCGAGAGTCGTATAGTACAGGGTGAGTCACTAACTATTGCCACCTAGAATAACTCCGAAAGTATGACTGTAGCTGAAAAGTTTGTGTGTCAAATGTTGCACGGAACAACAGGGGCCATAATACGATGTCGGTTTTTTGTTCGTAGGTGGGATAGCTTCAGAGATATTGTAAGTAGGCTGCTTAGGTTTTTATGTTGGTAACGCCATCTAGCGCTCTATATGAAAATCACTGACTGTGCGGTGTGCAGTCTGTGGCTGGTTTGCATAGTTGGAATTTGCTATTGTCGTGTTAAGCAGTTGGCTGTTAACAGCGCGTAGCGTTGCGCAGTTGGAGGTGAGCCGCCAGCAGTGGTGGATGTGGGGAGACAGATGGCAGAATTTTGAGAGCGGGTAATCTGGATGTGTGTCCATCAGAGACAGTAAATTTGTAAGACTGGATGTCATGAAATGATATATGTATTATGACTTTTGAATACTATTAAGGAAAGTATATTGATTGTTCTCTATCAAAATCTTTCATTTGATAACTATGCCTATCAGTAGTTAGTGCCTTGAGTAGTTACAATCTTTTACTCAGCTGGCAGTGTTGGCACACGCTTTATTGCAGTAGTTTGAGTAACGAAGATTTTTGTGAGGTAAGTGAGTCATGAAATGTATAGGTTATTGTTAGTCAGGGCCATTCTATTGTAGGGATTTTTGAAAGTCAGATTGCGTTGCGCTAAAAATATTGTGTGTTAGTTTAAGCACAGTCATTTATAATTTTTCTAAGGGGACGTTTCATATGTCGACCCTTAGCCGAGGATACCTCACTGGAATCTTCTGAACTTTTCTTGTAGTTTGTGTAGTTAGTGTAGCTATTGTTTATTGCTAGCACGTAATTATAGAGAGAATTTCCTTTGTAGTTTTAGTTTTTCATTGTTGTACAGTAAAATAGTTGTGGCATGCATGTAGATTTGCACCGAGTATTTCGCAGCTGCGCTTGCAGTTAACTAGATATTATTTTCAGGGCTATGTTAATGTGTTGTCTTATTTTTCCTCTTCAAATTGTGCTTTCCTTGTTATCGTGATAAATACGTGACAATTATGGCGTCTGAAAAACGTAACACTAGGCTCCAAAGTAAACTGAGAAATGACAGTGAAGACGAAAGCAGTGTGTTAGCGGCGCCGTGTAATGAATTAACTAATGTTCAAAGTAGTAATTTGGTAACCGTGCATAGGGAAATGATGGTGTAGACAGTGAAACAATTAGTGAACAGGGAAGCATTTTCGATCGATCGGTCGGCAACAGCTCGCCTCAGGAGTCCGAAATGACAGGACACAACTTGCAAATACTGTAGATTCAAGTTTTGCGTCCTCACCGTTTTCTCAAATAAGACAAGACACATTTTCTACTTTTCAAAATGCGAATATTGGCGGTTCAATTGCACTGCCGAATAGCTCTGAGGAACATGTTGCAGACACCAGTGCATTGCTATTACCATTAATGCAACAAATGGCACAAAAGCTTCAAAAGTTAGACACAATGGAACAAAATCAAAGACAAACACAGCAAAAGTTAGACACGATGGAACAAAATCAGAGACAAAAACGGCAACAGCTTCAAAAGTTAGACACAATGGAACAAAATCTTCAAAAGTTAGACACAATGGAACAAAATCACAGACAAACACAGCAAAAGTTAGACACGATGGAACAAAGTCAGAGACAAACATAGCAACAGCTTCAAAAGTTACACTCAATGGAACAAACGCTTGAACAAACACGTGAAGATTTAACTGCTGAGTTACTTAAAATCGAATCGAAATGTCAAAAAGTCTGTAATGACGTAAAAACACAAATTTGTTAGCATTTTCCACCTATTTTTTCGCGTCATGAAAATGCCTTACAGAATCACGAAGCAGCCATAAAAGAACTGCAAACTATTGTTCATGAAAATCACGACACCTTGCAAGCTAAAATTGACTCAGTTGCATCTACCGATTCGGTTACACAACTTGCAAAAACTCAGGAAAACTTAAAGGACACAGTAGATACAATTTCAACAGAAATAAACTCTCTTAAACTTGGTTCAGAAAAATACACTGAGAAAATCAGTTCACTATCGGAGAAAGTAGCCAAACTTTCGGATCAGTTCACTAACTTATCTACAAAGGTAGATGAAGATCTGAATGACACAAGACCCGTAGCCTTCACTGACACAGAAGAGTATGAACAAATTAAACAATTCAAACAAAATCAAAATCAAATCAATACACAGTACAAAAAAGAAATCCGGAAACTACAAGATCAGTTGACGCAGGTAATACAAGAATTACATATTTCAGAGGATACTCGTACTGCAATACGGGCAGAGGGACATAGAAATACGGAACAGCCACAAAATAATAACACAGGGCACTTCGGAAATTATGAAAGAAATTGGTAAGTTACACCAAATTTTGAGATGGAACCGCCGAAAAGAAGTAACAATGACCGATATGCGACTCGCCGACATGATGATTTTGACTATAAGTTGTTAATTACTACACGTAAATTCAAAACAGTTAAGAATTCTGGCAACGACATTCATCCACAAGCATGGCTTCATCAATTCTCTCATTGTTTACCTCCCAACTGGTCATTGGAGCACAGGTTAGAATTTATGTGTGGCTACTTGGAGAATGAACCAGCAGTAAGAATGCGATCGGTCATTCACGATTGCCACAGTGAAGGAGAATTTTATCATGCCTTCCTCTCACCATATTGGTCTCAAGCTACACAAGGCCAAGTAAAACGTAGCATCATAATGATGAAACATTTCGAACAATCTGAATTTTCCAGTCTTGTCAAATATTTCGAAGACATGTTACATAAGAATCAGTACCTTTCAAACCCATACAGCCCCTCAGAACTCATCCGCATTTGCTTAATCAAATTTGCCTGAACATTTACGACATATTATTTTGGCAGGACGTTGCAAAGACGACATTGAAACTTTTCAGGAATTGCTACAAGAGTTGTGAATTGACACTGACATTCGCGGAACGTGAAAACAGGAGCATAACAATTACAGGTCACATCCCTCACAATTCCGCGATGACAGAAATAATAACTGGACACGACAAGGCTATTCTTACAACGTAAATCGTGACCAAAACAGACACCACCCGTATAACAACTGTTGGCAGAATAGTAATAATTACAGGGAAAGATCACATCTCAGCGGTAATGACCATCACAGAGACAATCAGAGAAATAGACAATATGGGAACCAAAATATTTATTATCAAGGGAGACAGAATAACTTCAGACGCAACGGTCCACCGTGCAGTTACGATTCCAGGAGAAATTCTCCACCACATGACCGAGCAACAAGAACCTATGGAAGCTACCGACATAACAACAGACCTGAATTTCATCAGAACTGGCGGGATTCAAACAGGGCAGAGCCTTCTCGGCAAGGTGAATTTATAGAAGTTAGGTCCCCTAATCCTAATAACGACGCGCGCCAACAAAAGAGACAGACAGTGACTCGCACCGCAGGCAGCCGCATGCGCCGGCTGGTTCAGAGAAAAATCACATAGACGCTAACCTTCAGAAAAATTCCAGTATTCTTTACTGACGTATACCACATGATAATTGCGTTGAAGTTGAAACTCTACGTATTAGGAAGAGTAAAGGATTGCACCACATTTCACATGTAAAACCGTTTGTTGTGAGATAATCTGTTTTTTTTAACTTAGTCTTTGCTATAAAATTTTTCACTTCACGTTATTAGTACTCTTTGTCACACTTAAAAACTGTTAACATGCAACTATGTTTTAAAGTTAACTACCCAGTCAAGAACCCAGGAGACTTATTTAGACAAGTAATTACAAATGCACTGTTATAGTGAACAGAGGACACAGTGTTACTGTGTGTGTACATTCTTGCTTGTTAGTTGCACGATTATGTAATGACTATAAGGCTTACATACTTAGAACTACTAATGAGATTTTAATGCAACATTTTGGTTTACTTGAAAAGACATTCTTTATTTGAAGTACTTTCTGTGAGATTAAAGATGACTTAGTATTTGATTTCTTTGACAGCTACACAATTACATCACGACACTGCTAATGGGTGACACATTTTACATTGTTCTTTTGTGCTGTATCTGTTTTATATCTGCAACATGTTTTAGTAGTAACTTTTGTGGTATTGCTACAATGAGACAGCCTTTTTCGTAGCACAACAATACGTTACAGTATAGTACTTTCTTGATCACGGTACTGGACGTAATAACTACGATATCTACACGCATAGCATTTCACTTTTGTTTATTACGAGGTAAGTACATTGACTTCTACAGAACTTTGCTTACGGACGACGATAATACGACACTTGCTACATTTTTACCCTTAAGTAATGACAGAGTTTATCTTAGAAGAAGACGCACAGTTTAGCGCTACAGTACACGAATTTGAATAATTAATTTTGTACTTAAAACATTTATTTTTAAAGATTTTTGACTTACAAGGATACAAAGGTTTTCCGTGATACATTTCATTCCATAGCTGTAATCTGTAACACCTGAGGGTATAATTACATTAATCATCAGGGGGGTACCACGTGTTTGGCAAGCACAAGGAGCCCTAGCTAACGTGGTATTTGCTTATGCAACTTTAAACATCGGTACCATATTTCTCTAACACAGAATTACACAGCTATCTGATCATTTAACTGATAGAGACAAACATTTTTTTTTTACTATGTCAGTGACATATGTTTGCGCAGTTACACAGCTGGATAACTTCACACTTATGAAATTGTATTTTGTCTTTATTTTGTGAACTGTTCATATTTTTTTCAGAACCAATGTGATACTATGAGAGTTTTGAATGATGTATTTGGTATGGGATCATGATTTTTAAAGTATATTTGAGGTAGATGACACTATTGAAATGAGCAAAGAATTCTTTTTAGGTTTTGAAATTATTGCAGAAAGCTACAACATTTTTGAGATTTGACTGAGGTGTTATGAATTTAGTATTATGATGACGATGTGTATTATGCTGTTGAGGTATGTTTATGATCAATAAGCTGATGCGATATTAGGAATTTGATTATGCTATGTATTTATTATGATGAAATATTAAAGAAGTGTCTATGAATATGTATATGTGTAATAACGTAAGGAATAATGAGTAGTGGTTAGGGACTCTGGTTTGTGAAAAAGGATGTTGGAAACCAAGAATCGTACTTTAAGAGTTATGAAATGTGTGTATATGTGTGAATGTGTCACAATGCCGGCGAAAATTTTTTGGACCCTGTTATATTTATAGGATTTCGTTTCTACACATTTGTACTGAAGTGAAATTTTATTTGTATCAAACTGTCACTGTAGCAGAAGCTTCTGTTGTAAATTTCGGTAAGAAAGGTAAGTGACTTTGATGTAATGCATTGTAGGCGTCCAGCTGTGCCAGCCGCATGGAGAAACAGCCATTAGGTGGAGAAAAAAGAGGCCATTAACCTCGCTATTGACATTCCTTTGTAGAAAGCATTGCAAATACGACACGCTCATTACTTGCAATCATATGATTACTCATACTTTGTGCTACTTACTGAAATGCTTATGAATTGATGGGAAATATTCTTACATCTGTAGACCTGATTATGACAAGTGTCTTTCTACGAGAATTGAGAGAATTACTACTAATTTATGAAATGCCACATGACTATTGAATGATATTTTTATGCTTTGCTTTACATAGTTGCTTATTTGATTTGATATCTGGTTTCCAGCTGTGTTGCAGCATTGGTTTTATAAAATAAAATTAAATGTATTTGCTAATGTGAACACTTTCTGTGAACAGATCTATTAAATAATAATTTTATGATCCACATTCTTCAAAAAGGGAGCACTTCGAAAGGAAAGACCAATAAGAAGGGACTAATAACAGTAACTGCATACATAATTTTCTTTTCAAGTGGTTGGTAATTTTTTTTGTAGAATAAGTTGTGGTACACCACTTTAATGACATATACACTAAGATGTGAATAGACGTTCCCCTTATCTGCATTGTTGTCTTTTGTGTACTATTTTTTCTGCTTGTGGGTTTGTCATGATTAAATATAAGTTATTGCACTTGCTGCTGCTGTTTGCCAGGCATAGTGCTACTGGATTTCACTTTGTACTACTCTGTTAAGCCAGTTTTACTTTTCATTTATTTTTCTTGTTTGCTGCACATTGCCTTATATTAGTTGTAATGTTGCATTTGCTTTGCTAATTTACATATACTGCTGCTTGCTTTGCCAATTTGCATTTTTTTGTCATTGCTGTTTGTGTTAATTGTTTTGTGCAGCTGCATTGCCTCATCTCTTAGTTGATGCATCTGAGCTCAGTAGATTTAAGTTAGCTTAAAAGGGGGTAGGCTATATAAGAGAATGAGTTGCGATGAATTGGAAGAAATGCATTGAGAAGTTATACAAAAAAAATATACAGAAAAGAGGTATAGATAGGACTTTTTGGAAATAATGAAGAACGAAGGGAGATCTCCAAGAAGTAAAGAAAGTTCTGTTTCCAATATACTGCTGTAAAGCAAACCCTGTCCTTTACTTTTGTGTTATTCCGCTATGTGTTTGTGTACCCATGTGTATTTGTGTTCTTCCTGTCTTTATGTGTTTATCTGATGAGAGTTATGTTGTAGAATTTTTTTAATACTATGTTATTTACTTTGTGAAGATGTTTAGACACTATTTTCGAAAGCTATTCTGATCTTTTATGTATTTACTTATGTCATAATTCCTGTAACACTGATGTATATGTTTATTTCTATTCTTTTGTGAAGCCTGTATTACTAGAAATCTTATCTGTACCATTATGTTCTTTAATGATGTATTTTGTACCTTTATAATTGTATTCTCATGTTACAGAATTGAAATTGACACCAATTCATGAAATTAAGTAACTTGTAAGCATTCATTTCACTGCACACATTTCTGTTGGTCATAGTAAATGCATAATTGTGAGAAGTTGAAGAAAAGGGGACTGTTAGTGTTTGCATGTGTGTTAATAATTCAGCAAGGGACTGGTTAAGAGCATTGCTGGTTCTAAGGACATTTAAAAAAAAAAAAAAAATTGTTAGTGCTCAAGTGGTGGTTCATGGACTTTCTATATTGTCCGCAAGACTCTTTGATGGTGATTGTGCACCTGCACAGTCGCAACAGATGGCTGCTGGCCGTCTCTACAAGGACTGCAGTGGGTCTGCACCTCTGGTGGTCCACCAATACCGTAATCTCTACCAAGACTACAGTGGGTCTGCTCTGTGATGACGTACCTTACAATATTCTTCAAAACTTTGACTGACTCTGCTATAGGTTTGCTCTGTTGTGGCCCATTACCTGTCTGCATGTCAAAAGTCAGCACTGTCTTTCCGTTGGAAGGTCAACACTACTTCTTCAAGACTGCATGGAAATCCACTACTTCCGTGTACATTTTATTTTACTGCTCGGACTTTGAGAAAAAAATCACTGCAGTTTCACTGTGATGAATGATCAGGGCTGTCTTTATGGACTGTGAGAAAATTTTAGCTTTTGACCAACATTGTATCAATAAGTGTGTCCATTTGATACCTTTGTTATTGTGAGTATGAAAATTTTTTCAAATCTCTATTGGCCACTGCTCAAAACAATTTCTAAAATTTTTTGTGGGGAGCATGGGGGCTATGTAAGTAGGCTTTTTAGGTTTTTGTGTTCGTAACGCCATGTAGCGCTCTATATGAAAATCACTGACTGTGCTGTGTGCACTCTGTGGCTGGTTTGCATTGTTGGAATTTGCTATTGTAGTGTTGGGCATTTGGCTGTTAACAGCGCATAGCGTTGTGCAGTTGGAGGTGGGCCGCCAGCAGTGGTGGATGTGGGGAGAGAGATGGCAGAATTTTGAGAGCGGATGATCTGGACGTGTATCCATCAGAGACAGTAAATGTATAAGTCTGGATGTCATGAACTGATACAAATATTATGACTTTTGAACGGTATTAAGGTAAATACATTTTTATTCTCTATCAAAATCTTTCATTTGCTAACTATGCCACTCAGTAGTTAGTGCCTTGAGTAGTTAGAATCTTTTATTCAGCTGGCAGTATTGGCGCACGCTGTATTGCTATAGTTTGAGTAACGAAGATTTTTCTGAGGTAAGTGAGTCATGAAAGGTATAGGTTACTGTTAGTCAGGGGAATTTTTTTGTAGGGATTTTTGAAAGTCAGATTGCGTTGCGCTAAAGATATTGTGTGTCAGTTTAAGCACAGTCATTTATAAATTTTTCTAAGTGACGTTTCAATATGAAGGTCAACTTTGTTTTTTTTTTTTTTTTTTTTTTTTTTTTTTTTTTTTTTTAAATGGGATGCTATGGTCTGGTACTCCAATGAGGTGTAACAGTAAGATCTTTGAAGCTCAACGAAGGTCAAAGAGGTGGCATGAACCTCCATTTACAGAAGGTGCTCGAAGTGATGACCATTGGAATCAATGCAGCGCTGGAATCTTCTTATCATGGATTGAGTGGTATTCCTTATAACTTCGGCACTTATCGAAGCACATGCTCTGACAATTCTCTCTCATATATCGTGGAAATAGTAAATACTCACCGAATTCGGAGTATCGATCTAACATGCCGTTGACAAGTAAACACCATTCGACGGTTTCGCAATACAGTTCTAATAGAATAATATCGTCGAATCAAGCGAATGTGAATCATGTATTCCTTCGAAACACAAGTCGATATGCTTCTCATTTACGGAGAATTTCAACGAAATTCACTGAGACCTAGAGACTTATACGCTGAAAGATATCCTCAACGTACTCACCCTACACGTCGTACATTTAAAAATGTCTATGATAAATTAAGAACAACTGTATCTTTAACGCATCGGAAACGCACAGGTAAAGGAAAGTTACTAACAAGGAAATGGAAATTGGTACTCTTGACACTGTGGTTCGAGATCCTTGTGCTAGTTCACGTCAAATCGCAAGGGAATCTGGCTTTAGCCAGAGTAGTGTCGTTCGTGTTCTGCATCGTCATAAATATCATCCTTACCATATAAGTTTCCACCAAGAATTAACTGGTACAGATTTTATGCGTCGCACTGAATTCTGCCGATGGGCTCAACTTCAGATTCAGAGGGATGACACATTTATTAATTTGATTTTATTTACTGAGTGAGGCTACATTCACGAACCATGGAAATGTTAACTTGCGTATCATGCATTATTGGGCAACCGAAAATCCATGTTAACTGCGGCAAGTTGCACATCAAAGCCCTGTCCCTATGTCATCGAAGGAAATCTTAATGGTCGGGAGTACACCACATTCCTGCAAGAAACATTAGGTCTGTTATTGGAAGAAATACCTTTAGGAACAAGGAACAGAATGTGGGTGTCAACACGATGGATGCCAGGCACATTTTTAGCTGATGGCTAGAAATATTTTGCAGAGACAATTCCCAAATCGTTGGAATGGACGCTGAGAAGATGTGTCGTTGCCGGCACGTTCGCCAGGCTTCACGCCTCTGGACTTTTTCTTGTGGGGATTCTTAAAGGACATTGTTTATAAAGACGTTCCTGCTGCACCTGAAGATATGCGAGAGAGAATTATCAGAGCATGTGCTTCGATAAGTGCAGATGTGATAAGGAAGACCACTCAGTCCATGATAAGAAGATTGCAGCACTGCATTGATACCAATGGTCATCACTTCGAACACCTTCTGTATATGGACGTTCATGCCATCTTCGTGAGCTTCGTTGACCTTCAAAGACCTTACTGTTATACATAATTTGATTCGTCTCGATAGCCACTATCAGGAAATAAGTACGAAACTCTATCAACCCCTCTAAAAAAACAAAATTGACCTTCATATTTCTGACGCTTCCCCACCTAGGCTCCTATCATACTTCAGGAGTTATTCTTGGTGGCAATAGTTAGTGACTCACCCTGTGTACATGACCATCCCGAAAATCTAAAATTACATAATTCATCTTTTGTTAGCTTTCACGTAGATGTACGCAGTCTCGGTAGGCACTGAAACACCCGCAACACAGCATCGCAGTAGCGTGCTGGAGGACACAAAACGAGATGGCGCAGTCGAGTTTTTTCGTTGAAACTGGGTCTTTCATTTTGCTTTGGCTTCTCCAGCGGCCCGCTGTAGTGCTGTGCCTCGAGGATATCAGTGTCTACCGTGAATACAGACATGTACCTGCAGCCTAACAAAAATATTATTACTTAATTTTACTTTTTCGAAGTGATAACACAAACTATATGACAACCCGATAGTTATGACATCGCAGTTTAAATCTCACCGAAATTTTTAAAGGAATTTTAATTTCGTTTTCACTTAATTTGTACTTATTTTGCCCTGATGAATATATTCTTTTGATGTACGACGTGCTTCTAATTCAAACGGGCAACAAGAAAGTAAAGCTTCCCATGCGTCTCTCACAGCAGAGACAAAACGTCGATTTGTAGTCCCAGGAGTGAGAAGTGGAGGGGAGGGGGTGGATAATGGGATGGTGGTACTGCAGAGCCATTTACGCAGATAGCAGTAAGTTACAGTTCCCTGTGCACGGACGACCGTGATTCCAATTCTGGGATAATTACGACTCGCCGCTGTCGTAACTCACGAAGCGCAAGGGGGGACTCTGGATCGCGCCAAGACCGGTTGTCCGCACAGATGCTGGGCGACCGACGCCTTATCCACCAGAGCTTTCCGAAAACACACGGCACATGTTACAATCAATGGACATCACGTAGTAAACAACGGATAGATATTTTTCTCTCTCACAGTCCTTAAAATCAGAGCCTAGTCACACCAAGACTGATAGGTCAATCAGGAAAACTCTGGAAAAATATGTCAAAATATGACTGACTACGAGCCGAGCATCCTGACATCTTCGCTGCGTTCATCTGGTACAGCTCGCTTACCGCAGCCTTAATGAAGTAAAACCTGACTACACCTGTTACAGCTCAAAACTCTCTTCATCATGCAGAAAATGTGGATCCACTGTAAACACTTGATACTCTATAGTTCCAGTCCTTGCTCGGACGTCGTAAACTATAGAACACAAGAAGAGAATAGCTGCGGTAGTCAAGGGTCAAGCAAATCGGTCAATAATACTTGGAAGAACAATACAAAACGCGGTCCAGTGGAAATCCAGTAAAATAACCAAGTCACGAAAGTATAGCGTAAACGTAGTACCGACTAGAGCATGGGACGATTCGAAATGTTTTGCAGTGTCCCCGCAATCCCGTTTTACCTACAGGTTGACGTCAGCAAGCAAGCCTATGTGATGGGCTGATGTCGCCCCTCATCGGCCACCAATGAAATCATTGATAGCTAACATCGGAAGGTGTCAATCCCGCTGTCGGATGATACAGTTACAGCAAACCCATTAGTAAGTGCGTAGAACCGGTGACGTCTCTGTCAGTATCGTAATCAGCGTAGTGGTAGAGGTGCACAAGTAAGCTATTTCATTGACAATGGTTCAAATGGCTCTGAGCACTATGGGACTTAACTTCTGAGGTCACCAGTCCCCTAGAACTTAGAACTACTTAATCCTAACTAACCTAAGGACGTCACACACATCCATGCCCGAGGCAGAATTCGAACCTGCGACCGTAGCGGTCGTGCGGTTCCAGACTGTAGCGCCTAGCACCTCTTGGCCACCCCGGCCAGCTAATTGACAATCTCAACCATTTACTTGTGTCAGGACGTGGTGCCGATGCTGGAGTCGGTTGGAGCTGGTGTTCTAGTGTCCGGGTCTCGGTGGGAAATCAGTGGTTCTGAAGGCTGAAAAAGAGTCCCTTTCCACGACGGACGAGCATTGATGACACTGAAGTTGGGGACGCG